>NW_028230442.1:868192-1118411 GCF_043228905.1 Azolla caroliniana
TGACCCCTTCAAAAACAAGAAAGAGTGAATTGTCTTAATTTTGGGGGGTGATTATACCTCTTCTTTTCCTCTTGATCCCTTGAGAAACAAGAAAGAGTGAATTGTCGTAATTGTGAGGAGTGATTATACCTCTTCTTTTCCTCTTGATCCCTTGAGAAACAAGAAAGAGTGAATTGTCGTAATTTTGAGGAGTGATTATACCTCTTCTTTTCCTTTCGACCCCTTGAGAAATAAACGGATAAATTGAATCATGCAAGTACGTCCCAAGGTTTCCTCTTACTTGGCATGATATAGATTGGAGAGTGGTTCTATTGGCATTTTAATAAAGTGAACAAAGTGTGGTCGAATATCGAATACCGCCAACCATACACAAAGTTAGGATGCTAGAGGTGCTTTCGTTGGCTATAGTATAAAGTGAATAAACTGGCATCCAATATTATCTAACAGATGGTAGAATGCCCATGTGTGGACAATCCTTACGCTTATGTCAAGAATTTGAATATACCTCTTTCTTCTCCTCAAGAAATGCATGTGTTACTTATGTTTTGGAGTAAATATATCATTTCTTTCCCTCTTCCTAGGTTTGAGAAACTAAGAGATTGAATCGTGAGGGTAGGTCTAAGGGTTTCTTTGTACTTGGCCTGAGTAGCAATCACAAAGTTACAATGCGAGAGGTGGTTTTGTTGCCTATACTATAAAGTGAATAAACTAACATGTCCAATGTTGTCTAACAAATGGTAACATGAGTATCAATGGCAAGTTAAGTATGCCATACTAGATTAGCTTGGTGGTTTTCGTTGTTTGTTTACTAGTAATGTGGAAACGTTGTTGATATCACTTAAAGAGTGAATATACCTCTCTCTTTTCCCTTGATGAACAAATTGTACTCCTTAATAATTGGAGTTCATCTAGCTCAAAAGTCAATTGGGATACTAACAAGTTAGCGTGAAAATACTACTTTTTTTCTCTTGACCCCTTAGAAATAAGAAAGAGGGAATTGTCTTAATTTTGGTGAGTGATGATATCTCTTCTTTTCCTCTTGACCCCTTGAGAAACAAGAAAGAGGGACTTCCTTTAGTTTTGGGGAGTGATTATACCTCTTCTTTTCCTCTTGGCCCTTTGAGAAATAAATCCAAGATTTGAATCATGCACGTATGTCCCAAGGTCTCCTCTTACTTGGCATGAGTATAAATCACAAAGTTTAGACTAGAGAGGTGGTTGGTTCTAGTGGCCATTCTATAAAGTGAACAGAGTGTGGTCGAATATCGCCAACAACCCACAAAATGATTAGTAAACTACAAGAGTATCAATGACAAAGTAAGGATTGATGCAAGAGTACTAGATTGGCGACGTTGCATCAATCAATCGAGTATCACCCCCCATCTTACATCCATCGAAATATCCAATATTCCAAATATGAAAGTTCTAAAAGAATTTCCATTTCTTTCACTCTTGTTACCTCCCTTCCCCTAAACCCTTCCTATTTATATGACTATTCTCATGTACAGTTTCTTGCACTTATGCCCTAACCCTCCGGTTTTGAATTAAATTCAAAATACACAAATGTTGCTCTCTCTCTCTCTCTCTCTCTCTCTCTCTCTTTGGTTGAATGTCTAGACATGCCTAGGGTTATGTATGTGTATATACATGTATTTGTATGTATGTAAGAATGTACGTATGTGTGTATATACATATATATATACATTAGACAAAAATATATAACAATCAATTTTTGTAAGGCATATAAAGGAATCGTTGGATAGGTTTTCAAAAAAAATTGGATTGTATATGACGCAAGAATTAGAATAAGATTCCAGGAGTGTCGAGAGAAAATAGCTCAATTTTCTTGCAAAGTATTTAGTCCCTCCAATAGCCGAGATACTCTGAAAGAAAAATCAACTCAGGCAAAAATGCATGTTCGTCCCATGGATTTGTTTGTACGGTGTATGCATGTACAGATTTGAACCATTCGAACGAACTCTATTAAATTTTTTCATCTTCTTCGGTGATTTGATTACCATCGTCGGCAGTCGGATTAAGAAAAAGAAAAGGAGATAAATAAATAAATAAAAACTCTTCTGAAATATAAGCTTTATATTGGATTGTTTTCATTTAGTCCTAGATCCGCCAAAAGAAAAACTTTGATTAGATCTCTTAGCATGACATACAAACAAAGAAATAAAATTGATTGGATCTCCCTACTTGTTGAGGTGTTGGGGCGCATGATGCTGCCAAATCGCCGGCACGGTGTGAACACGGGCACACTGATTGTCCTACCACATCCGAATCGCACTATCTAGTAACCCGTATTACATATATCATTCTTCAATCATCAATAATAAGGTTTTGGAAAATAATAATAATAACCAAGGGAAAAAAATGAATATATAAAATATCAATAATATGTAGTAGAAGCATTTACTAAAGAATGTTACACGTTATATAAGGAATTTGTTTATACATTATAGTATGTATCTATATGCACATGGTTGGTGAGGGTTCAAGTCTCTACTGTTTTTACATGGTATACCAAGTAAAGGTGTTGTTATGGATGGGAATTCCACCAAGTCTCTACTGTTTTTGCATTGTTGACCTTTGACATTGATAAAATTCAGAGAACCCAAGTTTGATCTTCTCTTGTCCTTCGCAACATGCATGTAGGTGAGACAGCCGAACACCTTCAAATGCCGATAAGAGACGTCTTTACCGGTCCATACTCTTTGTGGTGTGTCTCCGTCCAAGGGCACTGAGGGTGATCTTTTTATCACATAGGTCGTTGTCATCAACACCTCAGCCCAAAACATCTTGGACAACTTAACATGTGCTAGCACGCTCCGAACTCTCTCCATCATAGTCTAGTTCATCGTTTTGGCCAATCCGTTCAACTTCGGCGTCTTCGACACGGTAAATTCGAGCCAGATTCCTTTTGACCGGGAACACTCCTTGAACTACCCCCGGTATTCACCTTCGTTGTCTACTCGAACCGCCTTTAGCTTCTGGCTGATGAGCAATAGTTCTTCTTTGCTTGTCGGGATTGCCGACGTTCCTTTCCGATCCGAACTTCTCCGGTTCGGACCCTTCTTTGAGTCGGCATTGTCGGTTCCTTTCTCCTTCCGGAAGTGTGGGCAATTCTTTTGGAAGTGCCCCGTCTTTCCGCAATAAAAGCAAGTGCCTCCCCCTTGATTTCGACCTCATTCCTGATTTGGCCCGATTCTAGGGACTCCGATTCCGGCCTCTTCCCCGGTTATGGTCATCTTCCATGACCAAGGCCTTCGGATCAATTCCAAACTCCCAGTCCTTCCGGCAAGCTTCTTCATCCAGCAAGCATGATTTTACCCTTGCTAGAGACATTAGATGTTTTCCTTCCAGCGCGGGGTTGCCCAAAGTGACAACTAACGTCCCCCAATTATCCGGGAGTGAACCGAGCAGCATCAAGGCAAGTACCTCGTCCACTAGAGGTACTTCCAACAAGGTTGTTTGATTTATAAGCCTCTGGAAGGCATTCATTTGCTCGGCAATACTGGTGGCGTCTTGATATTGGAGTCTCACTAACTTCTGGAATACGGAGACCTGATTCACAACATTTTTTCACTCGATCATGGTACCAATTTCTCGCAGAGCACATGAGCCTTACTCTCTTTATTAAAGTTGTTGTACAGGCTCATGTCGATGAAGCATCAAATGTATGCCGTCGTCTTCATATGCACCACCTCCCAGTTCGCGGTGTCGTGATGTTTTCGACACATAGTGCGAAACCACTCTCAAAAGAGAATAAAATAGTAGTCCAAATAAACATATGTTGTTAAATCAACTATAGTAATAAATGGAAGGATAGAAAGTTAGTAGCGGTTTTCGAAAGTAGACAAAAGTAGAGAAAAAGATGGGAAAAGAAAACCTAAGCGTGGATATGAGGAGCAAGGTCGAGTAAAAAGCTCGTAATTTCCTCATCCAATGTCCAAATTCTATGCAGGACATCTTAATGATCATTATTCAGGTGTGGTATTAATCGTTCGGGATAAATATTATCCTCAAGTGGTGCATAATGATCCTTATGATCAGTTTTCGGTTCTAGAAATCACTTTTTTTGGCGAGGTTGTGTGGATGGTTGGGATTTATGCCCCTAACCAAGCCACACAACCTATTGCATTATGGGGCCCACTCCGTCAAACCCTATCTGTGGGTCGTCCAGGATTACTTATGGGTGATTTTAACATGTGTGTTGATGCATCTCAATCTACATCTGAACATTCAATCATGGATGATCCTGAGCAAGTATCACAAGTCCGAACAAAATCTTCGACAAATTGTCGCATACGGGGCCACCAGAATGATCATTGTACTAAATCTAATGTTTTAGTACTACCAAAATGCCCAGCTGTATATGTGTCATGACAGTTTTGTACTACTTGAAGGCGGCAAGAACCATTAGGAACATACAAAAGTTCTTTAAAGAAGAGTAATCCATCATGGTATTTGAATTGCCGATAGTCCGTACCTCGTGGTTGCAACTGTGAACACGACGCTCGAGAGAGATCAATTTGTGCTAGTATAGCTTGGGCAAAAGCATCTGTCTTCAGGTTCGCACGTATGATATTGATAATGTGGGAATCCATGGGTATGCCAAAGACCTGTGTTGCTTGTAGTCGTGCCGGTCCCAAGATTACTTGCTTTTGGTTATCCAAAGCTAGCTCGCCGGGACGCGGTGCTAGGTATGAACGTCGTGATAATGCATCTGCTTTCCCTTGATGCTTCCCACGTCTATATGTAATCTTGAAGTCGAAACGCATGAGAAAATGGGCCCACCGAGCTTGACGTCGATTTAACACATGAGCGTCTTGAAAATAGGTGAGGTTTTTGTGGTCACTGAATACAGTGACTTGATGAGAAGATCCCTCTAGAAAATGCATCCATTGCATAAAAGAGTCCACTATAGCCAATAGCTCTTTATCATGAATTTCGTAGTTGATTTCGGTGGCGTCAAACTTGCATGAGTGAAAAGCCACAGGATGTAGCTTTTCATCATTACCTCGTTGTGATAGAATGCTCCCCAATGCAAAATCTGATGCATCCGCTTCGATGATGAATGGTTTTTCTGGATCAATGTGAGCTAGAATCGGAGCCGATGTAAATGCCTATTTAAGATTCTCAAAAGCCATGTCCGCTTCTTCAGACCAAACAAACGATTGTCCCTTCTTAGTAAGTTGTGTAAGAGGCAAAACGAGCTTTGAGTAATCCTTTATAAACTTCCGGTAAAAATAGGCAAAGCCTAGAAAGCATTGCACATCCCGCACCGAACGCGGAGTTTGCCATTCTACCACCGTTTTGACCTTAGCTGGGTCCATGGAGATGCCTTCTGAGGAAATGACGTAGCCGAGAAATTCCACCTAGTTGCACCCGAAACTACATTTTTCCAGCTTTGCATAAAGACCATGTTCTCGAAGTCGTTTAAGTACTAACAATACATAAGAATCCATCTTGGACCGACCCATGTTGCAGATCTTTCAAATGCAAAGTTTCTGGGCGACCTTTTCAACACATCTAAACTTGCAATATGTGAGATCTTTTGGGGGCTGAAGTTTCAAAACATCAACAATCACAATGTAATAGGCTTAGCTGGCAAGAATATCTACATTTTCACGAGATTATAAAAAGTCTGTGTATATCATGATATTTCTTTCTTTCTTTATACAGATAATGCCTCCCTCCAGATATAGCACCAGCCCCTACCTGATTCTGGTTTCATCCAAGAGATCTCGGAAAATATCATTTGCCATGTGCTGGAAGACTGTTGGCGCATTAGTGAGGCCGAACGGCATGACCATATACTCGAAGTGCCCATATCTGGTGCGGAACGCGGTCTTCCATTCATCTCCTGGTCGGATGCATACGAGGTTATAGGCTCCCCCCCGTAAGTCGATCTTCGTGAAGAACCTAGCACCATTGATCCGTTCTAAAAGACTTGAGATAAGGGGGAGTGCATACCTATTTCGGATTGTAACCTTATTCAAACCACGGTAAATTTTTCACAAGAAGTGAATCTTAAAGGAGTTAAAGCATGGGAAATCACATTACGAAACATTAAGATCATTCATCGTATGTATGGAGTAACTAATGTTCAATGAAGAAGAGGTCTTCTTCGACGATTCTCACAAATTCTCTCTAGGTATAATGCATTATTAATACATGCACCATTAGATGAGGAGTTTTTGGATATCCAAAGTCAATTACATGTTATTATTTCTCAGTTGCAATGCCAAAGTTATCGTCATGCGAAGATGCAACAGTTGAGGGATGGACTCATAAATAATCCATGTCAATCTCATTTGTTTTTCCACGCGTTACATCCTACTTATACTCGATCTAATGTGGTACATGTGAAGCAAGGGGATAAATGGATAGTGGATCCTACTACAATAATTGACATATGTGTTCATTACTTTAAGGAGTTGATTGACCCACAATTGTTAATGACAAATGAGGTGAGTAGAGCACGTCATGAGTTTTATGATGTAGTTGGATGTATTGTGCATCACCTCATTAGTCATGAATTGGATGCGGATTTCACTGAGGATGAGGTGGAGAAAGTTTTAAGGCATCTTCCTAGTGGTAAGAGCCCCGGTTGGGATGGCTTGACAAATGAAGTTTTTAAGTGATATTCAAACATTTTAAAGAGACCCTTAACTTTGATGTTTCAACATTCCTGGGATTCTGGTCGTATGCTTCAAGCTAGCAAGGTTGGTCTAATTAAATTAGTTCCAAAGGTGGCATATCCAGAGTCATTTAATCAATGGAGACCTATTTCTTTGATGGGGGGGTTGTATAAGACATTTACAAAGGTCTTGGCAAATAGATTACAAAAGTATTTGCCAAAGTTGATACATTCCGCCCAATATGGTTTATTGCAGGTAGGAATATATTGCATAATGTGTTGAATGTTCAAACGGCCATCGATTATGCTCAAAACACTCATCAAGTTGATTATGGTGCAATTAGATTTGGAGAAAGCTTATGATCATGTTAATTGGTCCTTTGTTTTTGTGTTAATGCATACAATGGGCTTTGGACCTCATATGTCTCGCCTCATATTTTTATTAGGACAAGATGCGGTGTCTCAAATAATGCTTAATGGGAGAGTTACATCATATATTGCCCTCACAAGATCCATGCATCAAGGATGCCCTATTAGTCCATTGTTGTTTGCTATTGTTACTCATCCCTTGTTAGTGATATTATCCAGGCTTGCAACAAATGGTGATATTGCGGGCCTACACTTTCCGTCTTGAGGGCAACTAGTAGCACAAGCTTTGGTTGATGATTCTTTCATGTTTCTACAAGCCTCACGAGAGAATCTTGAGAAAGGGATGCTTGTATGGAACCAATTCGCATTAGCTTCCAGATTACATATTAATTGGAGGAAGTCTAGTCTCATATCATGTACTAAAAGGGATTTGGAATGTTTAGTATGGCAAGGATCCATGGTCAAGAAAGGCTCTATTTTTCGACACTTGGCCTATCCATTAGGAATGAATGTTACAAATGGTCAATTGATTGAATGGATTTCTAGTAAGTTGAGGGATAAGTTCATGTATTGGAAGTCACAATCTTGACCATTTCATGTATGTTTGAAGGTTGTACAATGTATTATGGAACCCATGATATTATATTACTTGCCATTGTTGCCATGGACAAAGAAGGAATTGCATTCTATTTTGCAACCTCTTCAATATTTGTTGTGGAAGAAGAGGGGTAAGATGGGAATCACTTGGGTTGCATGGAATCATCTAATAAACCCCTAAGTGCTTGGGGGGAACTAGAATATTGAACTTATCTAAGCATATGATGGCTCGTAGATTTTCATTATTACAAGATATGTGTTCAAACTCACAACCATGGATATTTATTGTTCAATATTTCATTGAGAACAAGGGTTTAACACATGGGAGGACAAAGATTAAGGCTTCATGGTGGCAATTACTGAATGGATGTATTTCACTTAGGATTCCAGGCTCTAAATGTGTTCAACACTTGGTTACCTCATGGCAAGAAGCACTCTTGTTATGTGTATGGAAACCATCATGTAGTAGAGAGCATTGTAATTCTTTGCAAAAAGAGTTGCTTCTATCTTCTCAGTGTTTATGTTGGCCAAGAAAGGAGAGATTGCGCGCTCAATTTAATCGTTTGTTTCATTTGGGGGTCAAAGAGGTATGAGATATAGTTGAGGCTCCATCTCAAAGAATTTTGGAGTTTGCTGAAGCACGACAATTATTACGCATTTCGCCTAATTATGGGTTTATTTGACAACAACTAGAAAATATTGCATTGATGCAAGGTCACTTACCTCTACAAATAGGAGAACAATCTTGGCTTGATTGGTGTTTAAAGGGTCAAACATCATTGTTACAAGTGACTACTAGTATTTTGTATCATTGCTCTTTTGTGTCTCTTGGATGGTTATCATCTAAGGCAGATCTTACACAAATCTGATCATGGGTGGTGGCAGGTCTTACAACGTAGTTGGCATTCTAAATTGCCACTTGTAGCAAAGGTTTTCATTTGGACAGTTTTGATTGGAAGTTTGTCTTTGGGATTAGCTCTAAAGCGTCGTGGATTAGCAACAGGTAATTGTTTCTTTTGCACTGTTGAAATGGAAGATAGTCCAATTGCTTGTCAGATTTGGAGTTACATTTCTCCAATTTGGCGAGTTTTATCACGATGTTATTTGACACCTAGACAATGGGTGTTTGCACAATTTACACAAGTTGATCCAAAATCAGAGATGGAGATCGTTTTTCTATTTCTGAGATATTGGGGATTGCGTCATAATTGGAATATGCGCATTGCTTTTGTATTCGACGGTAGACATGGAGTGAAAGAATATCTACGAAAGTTGAAGGGAGTACTAATGTGGCAATTTTCTTTATTGGAGAAAGTGGAAATTCTTTCCTCGATGGAGTGTTTGTCTTGCCTATTGGAAATCCACTACCCATGTAGTGTAGTTAGTGGGTGACCATACTCGGTTCCCAGTCCGACAGCACCTCCTTCCCCTCAAAACACGTAGTCCCCATTTCAGCCTTCTCCCCCTCCCTTTTATAGGTTGCTAGGGAGCAACTGTCACATCCTGCTTTCATCCTCTTTATTCTCTATCCCTTTGGGGCAGAGATACACTTCGATTTTCTAGTTAATAAATATATTCTTCCTAGTATATTTACATTGCGTCGACCTACTCCTAGTCATGTACAAAGTTATTAATGTACGCGTCCCCATGTAAAGGTCGGTTCACCCGCTTCATCCTCCAATTCCTCTTAAGGCCGGTTTTCTTCACGACACCATTGTTGTTTGAGACCTCAACAATGGTTTTTTTCTCAATATGTTCAAAATGGATCAAATGATGAGATGGAGATATTGTTCCAATATTTACGTTATTGGGGTCTACAACACAATTGGAATATGCGTAATGCTTTCGTATTTGATAATAGACATGGGGTGAAAGCCTATATAAAGAAGCTTAAAGGTATTCTCATGTGGAATTTTTGGATGTTAGAGCATGTGGGGATCATTTCCGCAAATGCATATTCAAGGTTTTTAGTAGCATTACAGAACATCCCTCTCCCTACATAGGCATATGATAGGTAGAGGAGACTAAGAAGTGTTGTAACTAAGTGGATTTTACATACAATTAATATAATTGTGTGCTTTTGTTGGGAGACAGGTCCCTCCGGATGGGAAGGGAGAAGAACAGTGCCGACGAACAAACTCGGCCGAGGCCGATAGGCCCGGTGTGAACCGGATGAGGAGTACCCGGCTACGGAGAGCCGAATGATACAGGCCCAGTGTGAACCGGATGAGGAGTACCCGGCTACGGAGAGCCGGATGATACAGGCCCGGTTTGAACCGGATGAGTAGTACCCGGCTACGGAGAGCCGGATGATACAGGCCCGGTGTGAACCGGATGAGGAGACATATTCGTAAATATGTTTCTGAGAGCCCATCGAGGCTATATTTGTAAATAGCCGAAAAGTCATATTAGTATAAATATGACTTAGGGCAAACTTTTAGTATGTTGTTGTCAATTTCTGTCTTGCACGAAATCAGAGTGTGTAACTGTACAGAGAGAGAGAGAGAGAGAGAGAGAGAACGAGGTCGTTGCCTCTGTTGTAACCGCCGCTTGTGGTGAAGATCGTGAGCACGAGGTCGTTGCCTCCGTGGACTCACTGTTTTGTACATTCTTACATAGTGACAGTTTGCAGCCTGTGGACTGTCGTGGTTTTTCCCCTAGTTTGGGGTTTTCCACGTAAACCTCCTGTGTAGTGTGTGTATATCTTCCTCTCCTTTGTGTCGTGTTTTACTTCCCGTTTTCTGTGTATCATTCTACGCTCGGTTGTGGCCGAGCGTCGTGCATAAGGAACGTTAAGTTCCCGTCAGCTTTTACCTAGAGAGAGAGAGAGAGAGAGAGAGAAGCATTGAGAATCCTTTGTTTCAAATAGTTGTTTGGTCATGTGGGGTCAAAAATGCTTTTCCAAACTTCAAAATTGTCTTTCAATATCCACCTAATTTGCACATACAAAATGCCTTTTTTATGCTCAATATGGGGTTCAAAGACACATTCGAGGATTAAACGGCATAGTGGTATAAGAGTTCTCCTTGTTAGAAACTTCAGGCAATCACATTGTAAGATCATTAATATGACACAACACCTTTATTGTATGAGCCACCACATTGAAAATGGGATTTGTACTAAACCAAGATACACCATAATTGGCTTACAAAAAACCCTCCCTCATGTTAATATTTAAGGTACAAATGTTTTTGTCAAAATTTTAGGGCACAAAATCCATGTGAAGATAGATAGATAGATGTTAGGACCATGGTGAAGATCAAATTGAGGTTCTCTCAATTTTACCATCCTCAAAGGTCAACTATGACTATGGAACCAAAGTAAAATATTATCAAACAACATGTGTAGAGCCAATTGATATCTAAGTTAAATAATGAACATTAATTCTTAGTTTTCACTCAATTATGTTCTCTATAAATTTGTACTTTCAATCAAGAATGTATAATCTCATGTCTCTGGTCACCTCCTCTTGTGTATTGAGAGCAATTTCGCGTGTCTAAGATGGCAAGGATCTATAGTTGGAAAAGGTTCTATTTTTCGACGTTAGGGGTATTATCCATAATCATGCACATTTTATGTGTTTACACTCACAACCATGGATATCTATTCTGCAATACTTTATTGATGAGGTTTCAATGTGTGGGAAGGTGACAATAAAGAAGTCATAATAGAAGTTATTTAAAGGAAATATTCGAGTTAAAATTCCTCATTCTTCATGTGCTCAAAAATTAGTTCTCATTGGTCCCATTATCTAATAAAAAACATTATATAATTCCTTGTAAGAATTACACATGTGACTTCTAAATTCCTTGTCTCAGTTTAAATTCCTCTTTATTTGTATGGGCCCATTATCTATTATAGAGCATTGTAATTCCTAATTACTAATGTCTTTTCCATGTGGAACTTAAAATCCCTCGTGTCTTCTAAATTATTATGCTATCATGGAAATTGAAGAGGAACCATAAGTTGATTGATGTTTATAGGGTTAGACTTAGTTTTTACAAGTGACTACTAAATATCTAGTACCATTTCTTCATTGAGTCTCCATTACTCCTCAATTTTGGTCGGCTACTTCGGTTGATGTCCGCTTCGGCTTGTATCCAGTTCGGACGGTATTCGGTACATCTGGCTCGTATCCGGTTCAGACGGTATCCAGTTTTCGCTTGTACTCCCCCTCAAGCTTGGCAAGTCAAGGACCGTCAATCCAAGGTCTGACAAGAATTGCCGAAGCTTGTCGACTCCTAGGGCTTTGGTGAAGATGTCGGTTGTTTGAAGATTCGTAGTGATATCTTGAAGGTCGACATCGACAACCTGAACACGCTCTCAAATGAAGTGATAGTGCACTTCGATATGCTTCGTGCGTGCATGGAACACCGGGTTCTGAGCCAGATAAATATTGCTCATGTTGTCACAGTAAAGGAGAATCGGATCTTTGATGGGAACGCCCAAATCCTTTAATATCCTCTTAAGCCATACGACTTCACATGCAGCCACCGCCGCACTCTTGTATTCGGCCTTGTTGAGCGGCAAGCTCAACTGGAGCCGGATCGGCTGAATAAGCCTGAGCCGGCAAACAAGACGGATGGGTAAGCTGTGAGCAACCAAGCCGGCAAGCAACAGAGCCGGTGAGCTGGGGAGCCGGTTAGCCGAATCCAATCAGTAACTGGAAGCCTAGTATTAGTGTAGACTACTAGGCAATTATAGTCTCGTAGTAAGTGTTAGATGCTCATGTGAGCATTGAAGTACACAGTACTTCTGTCAATCCCACGAGGACTTGTATAAATAATGCTACTGAGCATAGTTGTATGTACAGAGTAATTATATCGTTTTTTAATATAGCTTTTATGTTCTACTCTCTCTGTTTGTCTCTCCCGCGTACTCTGTGTATTCACTACTTTCTCTGTTTTCTAACACTTCCACAAGTAATCGTTTACATGGTATTAGAGTGCGAGGGTTGAGAACCTCCTCTGCAGCCGACAAATGCTGAAAGCAAACCCTAATAGGTCGTAAAACAGCAGACAGAGAAGTGATAGATAGAGGGATGGCTAGCTCGCTCCCTGTGGAGAAACTCGACAGATCCAACTATGCATCTTGGTCGTATAAGATGCACTAGTACCTGCTTGGGCATGGCTACTAGAGTTTCGTCGAAGGAGCCAATGAAACAGCACCTGATGCGGCGCATAAGGACTTCCCAGTGTGGGAACAATAGGCAAGCAGAGTGATGTACTGCTTTGCGTCCAGTGTCGGAGACCAGCTGTTGAGCCACATCCGAGACACCAAGACGCCGAAGGAGGCTTGGGGGAACCTGAAGAAGGTTTTCGCCACGAGCACTACAGCCCAGAAGTTGCAACTCCGACAGGAGTTGAGCAATGTCCGACAAAAGGACATGTCGGTGGCGGATTACACGGCCCGGATCAAAGAGATCTATGACTCGCTTGCCTCTATCAACGTTACCATAGAGGAAGACGAGATGGTACAGGTCTGTCTTGGGGGCCTGGCATCTAAGTTCAGAGCATTCCGAACGGCAGTGTGTACAAGGGAGAATACGCCGTCATTTTTCGACTTACAATCGATGCTCCTTGTAGAGGAGAACCACGCCGGTGCGTCATCTAGCGCACCCACTGACAACAGGATGTTGTACACGGAGGTAGATCGGTCCCGTGGGCGTGGTGGACGAGGCAGGTCGGCACGCAATGGAGGCGGCCGGCAAGAGCAAGAACGAAGGCACAGAGAACGTGCCGACAGCAATTCCAGGACTTCCATAGGAAGGGGGAGTCATGGCGACACCGGAAGACGGCAACAGAGGTTAGCAACGGAATGTTGGTATTGTGGTAAAAAGGGCCACAGAGAAAGTGAGTGCTGGAGAAAACGAGCCGATTCGGACAAATCCGGATCCGGCAAGGCCGGCAAGGCCGGCAAGGATGGCTGGCAAAGCTCGCACTACGCGAAGGGATTGGGAGAATCCAAGAACGGTAACGGGCCAGCCTTGGTGATGAAGCACAAGGCGAACTCGATGAAGAAGACCACTTCCAAATCGGAGGAAGTCTGGTATGTTGACTCCGGTGCGTCGAACCACATGATGAGCCACAAAGAGTGGTTCTCCTTTTTGGAAAAACCAAATCAACCAAGAGTAGTCGAAACCGGAGACGACACTCCTCACCCAATCGTGCACGTCGGAGAAGTCCCTTTGAGCCACGTCGGACAGAAGGGGAAGTTGATGAACGTATTACACGTTCCGACAATTACGAAGAACCTGGTGTCGGTCGGACAGATAGTCAACCAGGGGATGCAGGTGCAGTTTACGCACCTCGGGTGCTTCATCGAGGAAGAGGGCCAAATTATTGTGCAAGGGCGTAGAGACGGGAGGATGTTTATCCTCGACACCAATGACGTTAGCACCGCTCTATTTGCAAAAGGACAGAAGGTCAAATCGGACATCGACCTGTGGCACAAGCGGATAGGCCACGTCAATTACCGGAGGCTTCAAGACCTGCAAACGAAACAAGTTGTTTTCGGTTTGCCGAAATTCAGCGGCCGAAAGGCCCAAGTATGTGAACCCTGCCAACTCGGGAAGCAACACCAGCTTCCATTCCTTACCGAACGTAACCGGAGCCGTAACAAGCTCGACCTAATCCATTCAGATGTGTGGGAACCGGCACAGAGTGTTAGTCTTGGCGGGAGTCGATACTTCGTCTCCTTCATCGACGACTATACGCGGCACACATGGATCTACCTCATTGAGCATAAGAGTGAAGTCTTCGAGTGTTTCCGGAGTCTCCAAAGCATGGTGGAACGGGAATCAGAGAGGAAGATCAAATGCCTGCGGTCGGATGGCGAGAAAGAATACTTTTCCAGCCAATTCAACAGTTATCTGCAGCAAACGGGAATTCGGCGAGAGTTCAGCTACAGATACACACCGCAACAGAACGATGTTGCCAAGAGGAAGAACCGGTTGCTTATCATTGCGGCAAGGGCAATGCTGGAGTAGAAGAGCATGCTCAAATTCTACTGGGCAGAGGCAGTCCGAACGGCTGTCTACATCCAGAACCGGATCGGTGACAAGGTGTCAGCTCACGAGCTGTATTTCGGGCGGAAGCCAAATTTGAGACACCTTAAGATCTTCGGTAGCATTTCATTTGTGCATGTACCGGATGAGAAGCGGAGGAAGCTGGATGCAAAATCAGAAAAATGCATCCTAGTCGGCTATGCTCAAGAGCAAAAGGGTTATAAGTATTATAACCCCCGGACAAAGCAGGTCCGAATTAGTCGAGATGTCGAGTTTGATGAATCGGCATCGTGGTACTCCTTACTGACTCCGACTTCTGAATCTGACCCGATGCCGGTGGATGAGGCTAGTGATCCTGAACCGGCCCAGGTAGAGGATGATGAAGCGTGGACTCAGGATGAGAGTCCGGAATCATTCTGGTTGAGTGGGTCGAACGAGAGACTGAGTCAATCTGACCAGTCCGATGAGGAATCGACGAGTAGTGGAGACTTTGCCGTGCACTCCCTGCGCAAGGAACCAAGGAGACGGTTCACGCGCAAAGAGAAGGGGAAGAAGAAGATGCAGGAATTCGAATCCGGCAATGATGAGTCAGATCGGTGTACGTTCGACTCCGGCAAGGAGAAAGGTGGATCTTCGGCAATGAAGACCGAACTGGCTAAGAAGGGCCTCAAACCGGGTAACGGTGAGTTACGCCGATCCACCCGCCAGAAGGATCCCGTCAAGCGGTACGGGTACAATGAGTACATGGTGCATCATTATGCGTACATGACTAAGGTGGCGGAAGTGCGTGAGCCGGAGAGCTACGCAGAAGCGGCCAAGGATGCAAATTGGTGTGCTGCTATGGAGGAAGAAATGTGGGCACTTGATGTCAACAAGACATGGGACCTGGTTGACCATCCTCGTCACTGTAAACCGATCGGATGCAAGTTGATATACAAAGTAAAGTACAACGCCAACGGTTCAGTTAACCGGTACAAGGCCCGGTTAGTGGCAAAGGGATATGCGTAGACCCACGGAATCGACTACGACGAGACCTTCGCTCCTGTAGCGAAGATGACGACAATTCGAGTGGTGCTGGCGGTTGTTGCGGCAAGGGGGTGGCATCTTCATCAGATGGATGTGAAGAATGCATTTCTTCAAGGTGATCTTGAAGAAGAAGTCTTCATGACTCAGCCTCCCGGTTTTCAATCGGAGATGAACAAATCGGCGGTATGTCGGCTGAAGAAGTCGTTGTACGGCCTGAAGCAAGCCCCTCGAACTTGGAATGCGAAGATCATGCACCGGTTGCATAAGATGGGGTTTGTGGCCTCCAAATCTGACTCTTCATTGTTCATCCGGCAAGGCCCAACCGGTCCGGTATGTATACTGTTGTATGTTGATGATCTAGTCATCACCGAACCGGGTGTTCCAGAAATCAACCGCGTCAAGTCCCAGTTATCGGACACATTTGAGATGAAGGATCTGGGGGACCTTCATTATTTTCTAGGGATCGAGGTGATCCGAACCCCGGACGGCATATTGCTCTCACAACGACATTACGTCTTGAATATGTTGTACAAGTTCGGCATGACAGAATGCCGACTTGTATCCACACCCTTGGACTGAAACCAGAAGCTTCGTCCCAACTCCGGACCGGCCTGCAACGAGCAACGGTTCCGACAAATTGTCGGAAGCCTTATTTACTTGACTATCACGTGACCCGACATCAGCTATCCGGTCGAAGCTGTTGGTATGATAAGTCAATTCATGCAGAAGCCGACCGTGGAGCACCTTCAGTGCGCACAACGGATATTGTGGTATGTCAGCGGCACCAAGGACCGGGGACTGTTTTACCGGCGAGGTATAACCGAAGAGCTCGTCGGTTACACGAATGCCGACTGGGCCGGCGATGCATCAGATCGCCGATCAACCTCTGGTTACATGTTTTCTCCAGGTAGCACGGTTGTTGCATGGAGCAGCAAAAAGCAGCCAACAATTGCTCTATCGAGCATTGAGGTTGAGTATCGGGGCGCTACCATTGCCACCTGTGAAGCCATTTGGCTTCAGCGACTGCTGCAAGACTTACGGATCAAGGTACCAACCCTGATTCTGGTCTACTGCGACAACATAAGCAGCATGCAACTCGCCAAGAACCTCATATTCCATGCTCACACAAAACACATAGAAGTGCATTATCACTTCGTGCGTGAGCGTGTCCTGAGCGGTGAGGTTGACCTTCGGTATGTTCACACGGATCGGCAAGTTGCAGATATCTTCACCAAACCACTCGGCTCGGACAAGTTGCAACACTTCACTGAAATGCTTGGTGTTCAACATCTCGACGTGCCACACTTGAGGGGGAGAACGGGCAAAGACACCGAAACGGGCAAAGGCAAAGAGACTGCCGATTGCGCTAGTGAGGGAAGAACAGAAGGCGGCAGAGTCAAGAAGGACAGAGCCGACCGAAGGAAGAAGGCCAAGACCCGGACATGGTCCAATGTGGTGAAGGGCTTGGAACCAAAAGACGAATCAGGAGCAATCGATTCGGACAAGAGCTAGAACGAATCGGAGACAGTCGATTCGGTTCAACAGACAGATTCAGAAGAACCGGATCAATTCAAGGCCATGCAGACACGGATGCAACGGAAGTCGATGCCATCGCGGAGGAACCGACGGAACGGCAAGCACCAGAGTCATAGCAGCAAAGGAGCTGAGAGGAGCCTATTGAGCAGACATACCGATCGAGCAGATCGAGGCACGCAGAACAAGAGGGGTCGCGGCAAACAGAACCGGACCGGACGAGGAGCGCGAGCAAGGTAGAGCGACGCCAAGAGAAGTCGGTTGGAAGAACCGACTGCCACAAAGACTGACACTAGGATCCAACCTCAAGTTGAGCTTGAGGGGGAGTGTTGAGCGGCAAGCTCAACTAGAGCCGGATCGGCTGAATAAGCCTGAGCCGGCAAACGAGACGGATGGGTAAGCTGTGAGAAACCGAGCCGGCAAGCAACAAAGCCGGTGAGCTAGGGAGCCGGTTAGTCGGATCCAATCAGTAACCGGAAGCATGGTATTAGTGTAGACTACTAGGCAATTATAGTCTCGTAGTAAGTGTCAAATGCTCGTGTGAGCATTGAAGTACGCAGTACTTCTGTCAGTCCCACGAGGACTTGTATAAATAATGCTATTGAGCATAGTTGTATGTACAGAGTAATTATATCATTTTTTAATATAGCTTTTAAATTCTGCTCTCTTTGTTTGTCTCTCCCACGTACTCTGTGTATTCACTACTTTCTCTGTTTTCTAACGCTTCCGCAAGTAATCATTTACAGGCCTCTATGCTTGAAAGAGCAACGGTTGGTTGCTTCTTGCTACTCCAGGAGATGGCTCCACTTCTGAGGGAGAAGACGAAACCAGAGGTTGATCGTCGGTCGGCTTTGTAGCCTGCCCTGTCAGCATTTGTGTACCCCTCGAGTTGAATTGGCGTGGCCGACTTATAGAGAATGTCATAGTCCATTGTTCCGCTCACGTATCGTAGCACTCTCTTAGCACAATCCAAATGGATATCCCGTGGCGTTTGCATGAACTGGCTAAGAAGGCCGACCGGATAGCTCAGGTCAGGTCGAGTGATCATGAGGTAGATAAGACTACCGATCAGTTGTCGATATTGAGTCGGCTCACACTCTGTGGTGCCAGAATTGGCATCTAGTTTGAGGCTTCGGTCGAGAGGTGTTGCCATAGACTTGCACTCAGTCATCCCGAACTTGTATAACAAGTTGAGAATGTAGTGTCGTTGGGAGATCATAATCCCGGTTGGAGTCCGAATTACCTCGATGCCAAGGAAGTAGTGGAGCTCTTTCATGTCCATCATCTTGAATTTGTTGGAAAGGAGGAATTTGACCTTGTTGATGTCGACTAGGTGCTCACCTCCAATGACCAGATCATCCACGTATAGGATGATGACGATCGGGCTTTCGGAATCGCTTCTTACATACAGAGAATTGTCGGATTTTGACATTCGGAAACTGATTCGATGAAGATATTGTGTTATCTTCAAGTGCCAAGCACGTGGTGTTTGCTTAAGGCCGTAGAGGGGCTTCTTGAGTCGGCATATGGCTTTCGGATGAATGTTGGATTCAAAGCAGGGTGGTTGTATCATGTACACCTCCTCTTCTAATTCGCCTTGAAGAAAAGCGTTCTTGACATCCATCTGGTGGAGGTGCCACCCTTTCGCTTATGCAAGCGCTATCACGGTTCGCACGGTTGTCATCTTTGCCACCGGGGCAAAGGTCTCTTCATAGTTAATGCCCTGTGTTTGTGTGTAGCCCTTTGCTACGAGTCGAGCTTTGTAACGGTTGACGGAACCGTCGGCATTATACTTCACTTTGTATATCCATCTGCAACTAATTGCCTTCTTATGTTGTGAATGAGGGACGAGATCCCATGTCTCATTCTTGCTAAGAGCTTGCATCTCCTCGTTCATCGCTTCGACCCATTGCAGATCTTTAGCGCCTTCGGCAAAGCTCTCTGGTTCTCGAACTGTTGCCACCTTCATCATAAAGGCATAGTGGTATGCCATATAGTCGTTGTAGCCGAATCGGCTAACCAGATTCTTCTCTCAGGTGGAGTGACAGAGTTTCTCATTTGCCGATGTGAGTGCTTTCTCAACTCCGGGTGACCTCGTAAGAGACACATCAAAGCCATCGAACTCACTATTGAGTGGATGAGCTGATTCTTCGCCATCGAAGTGATCGTCTTCATATTCCAACATTTTGGCCTTCCCTTTGTCCATCTTTGGACTTGGCCGAGATGTGCTTTGGTTGCTCAGAGGCTCTTGTGGTCCACTCAATCTGGTTGAGATCGGACTCTCTTCGAGTATTGACCTTAGTTGATCATCGTCTTCTGTGTTGTCGAGGTCGTTCGTAGATGGTTCGGGAGGAGTCGGCTCGGGTTTGTACCATGATGTTGATTCATCAAAGACGACATCCCGACTGACACGAGTCTTCCGAGTAGAGGGGTTGAAGCACTTGTACCCCTTTTGCTCCAGTCAGTACCCCACGAGGATGCACTTCTCTAAGTTTGGGTGAAGCTTCTGCCGCTTCTCACCAGGAATGTGCACGTATGCAATGGAGCTGAATATCCTTACATGAGATAGGTCTGGCTTCTTCCCGTAGTATTTCTCGTGCGGGGTGACCTCGTGCACTCCGGATGTTGTGCACTAGTTCATGAGGTAGACGGCGGTATTTGCAGCTTCTGCCCAATATGACTTGGGCATATGCTTCTCATTTAGCATGACCCTTTCTACTTCGAGGATGTGCCGATTCTTGCGTTCGGCTACACCATTCGGTTGCGGTGTGTGTCGACAAGTGAATTCTCGCCGAATTCCTTCTTGTTGAAGGTATGCCCTGAACACATCAGAGAAGTATTCCTTTCCTCCGTCTGACCGAAGACATCGTACATAACACCCAGTTGTCTTTTTGACTTCGCTTTTGAATTTTTGGAAGTGAGTAAACACTTCGCACTTCATCCTCATGGGAAATATCCATGTGTATCTAGAGAAGTCATCGACGAAGGTAACATAGTACCGACATCCTCCGAACGTAGCCATTTGTGCCAGTCCCCACACATCTTAGTGGACTACGTCTAATAGGCCTTTCCTCACATTCCTCTCCTCCGGGAATGGGTGCCGATGTTGCTTGCCGAATTGGCATGCTTCACATACTCCTTCAATCTCTTTCTCTTTGAAGGTCGGGAGCCCGATGACGACTCCTTTCGATTGCATCGCCTTGAGTTTGTTGAGATTGATATGGCCAATTCTTTTATGCCATAGCTCTATGTCGGTGTTGATTTTGAGGCCCTTTGCAAACATGGCCGATTTTACCTAGTTCGATTCGAGGATAAACATTTGGCCTTCCCTTCGACCACGAGCAATGAGTCGGCCTTCCTTCTTGATGAAGCAACCTCCTTGGTTGAATCGAACTTGCATCCCTTGCTCCACAATTTGGCCGACTGAGACCAAATTCTTCGTTATGGTGGGTACATGTAAGACATTTTTTATGCAAGTTTGTTCACCTTCTTTCCCGAATGGGACATTGCCGACATGTTGAATCGGATGAGTGGTGTCGTCTCCGGTCTCGACATAACTGGGTCGATCCAGCTCTCGAAGGTCTTTGAACCATTCTTGATGGGATGTCATATGGTTCGAGGCACCGGAGTCGACGAACCATACATCTTCCGGATTGGAGGCATTAGTCGAAGTAGAGGCCGACATAGAATTTGTTCTATGTCTCATTTCAAACATTCCGCCATGATCTTCATATTCGGAGTTGGTGGCGTAATTGGTGAGAGGAAGCCGACTCACACTTCTTTCGGCACTCTTCTTCATGGTGGCCGATTTTTCCACAATAAACACATTTGATCGAGGTTTGTTGGCTCTGACCGGAATGGAAGCTCCCCCTTCTTCCGAAGGTTCCTCGATGGCTTCCGTCTTGATGCCGAAATTGCGAGTTGTTTTCGTAAGTCGAACCTCGTCCGCCTCATCCTTGGCCGAATCAGCCTCTTCCTGCACGGCCACGTCCTCTTCCTCCGTCCGAATGCGTGTAGAGCATGTGGCCTTCCGAGGTGTTGCTCCTTGTTCGAACATGATTTTCTTCAACCAACAACATGAATTGAAGATCGAAGAAGGAGGGCGGATTCTCTCGTGCTAGTATGGCGGTCCGCATCGCGCTGGACCGTTTGGCGCAAGGCCGCCGAGGTATATTTGCACCATTTCGTCATCCTCCACATTGACGCTTATCGAGCAGAGTGCATCACAAAGCTCCTTGATCTTCAAGGTGTAGCTTGTGATAGACATATCCCGTTGTTGGATATTGTTCAACTCTTGGCGGAGTTGAAGCTTTCGATGCCGTTCTATTAGCGGCGAATATCTTCCTTTGGCGTCGTGGCTTCTCGAATGTAGCCGAGCATGTGATCATGAACACATGTCGCTAAGCAATACATTACTCGACTCGCTGCTTGCTCCCATGTTGAGTAGTCGTTGTCTTCCGGGTCGGGTCGGTTTTCTTGTGCTCCTTTGATGTAGCTCCAATAGCCTTGACCAACAAGGTATTAATGCATCTTGTACTCCCAAGATGCGAAGTTGTTTCGGTCCAACTTCTCGCTAGGGAGAGCACTCCCCATTTGAGTATTCATGGTGTTCGATGTAGATTTCTTCCTTCTTCTTCTCTCTTGAATACGAGCTATGTAGTCGCACTACGATAACGATGAGCCGGTTTTCTTGAACGTCGTCGTAGAGCTCAACACACGCGGATGGGCGAGATCAAGCTACCAAATCGCTCTGATACCATGTAAAGAATCGATGGTGATTCTTGTGCAACGGAATAGATTCAAGATATGTGTTGTGAGTGTGTGTGTGTGTGTATGAGAGAGAGAGTGAGTGAGAGTGAGAGAGAAACACAAGATAGGTTAGAGAGACAATAGAATACTCAGAAGATGTATATTACAAAGGAGATTAATCGACCTAATTACAAAGTAGGAGGAGAGTTCTTTATATAGACACTCTCTCTCTCTCTTCATTAACTACCGAACCTCATGGATCATGGGGAATGAGAAAACTCATTAGTTATGTGTCGTAGAATATGATTCTATGACACATAGTTAATGTGTAGATTAGAGTGGTGACTTTTGACCTTTGATTGCACACTCTCAAGGGTGTGTTCACACGCTAGACTAGGTTGAGCTTCATTCTCAACAACTACCATCTAAGGGTGAACAAAAATGGAACGCCATAACTCTAATCATGGGTGATGGAAAAACTTAAATCATACTTAACACTTTTAAGTTACACTTCTAATAAAGATCTTCATATGGAGAATTTTGATTAGGAGTTTACAATTGGAATTAGACCTATAGAGTGTAGATTTGCAACAAGCAATTGTTTCCTTTGAATTGTTCAAGTGAAAGATTTGATTCCTCATTAGATTTGGGGTTATGTTTCTCAAGTTTGGCAAGTTTTATCAAGTTATTGTTTGACTCCAAGGTATTAGGTATTTCCACAACTTCATAGTTTCACCCAAGATTAGATACGGAGGTCGTTTTCCTCTTTCCCAAGGTATGTGTCAATGCTTATTTATGGCAAGCATGGAGTTAGCTCAACACTCTTGCCTCTTAGTGATTCCTTTCACATACCCCACTCATGTAACACCAATTCAATTAAATGTAATACAATCGTGTGTTTCCACGAGATAGATCTATAGAGGGAGATTTTATTATCCTCTTCGGAGATCAAGTATGATCTATGTGACCAAAAATATTACATTTTCATGTATTATGTACATACATGTGTGAAAGCGAGTAGAGACTCTTGATGATCAAAAGAGAAGGAGAGGTGTACAACACCAAAAATCGACACAAAACGGCATTGCTTAATATGTATCTCATCTCTCTTCTCTTCGAGCAAACTTGAGATCACGAAAGACCGATTCTTCAACGATAACAGGCTCCTTGCGTTTTCGGTTGTTTGAATTATGGCCAAGTAGTTTAAGCAATGCATAGCCAGCTACTTTCCAAGCAAACTGCAACCCAGTGACATGTAGTTTCTGACCATTTCCATTTTCTCTCCATGACTCTATCCTCTTCTGAGCATGACTGTAAACTATTATATATATGGCTGATGCTTGCTTGTATATCTCTTCCAATGGTTCAGGACTGTCGATCAATGTCTCTGCCTTGTAAAGCTCCTAACATAGATAATGCGGAAGCAAGCAAATGAATAAAATTACAAGAAATAAAACACATTTTTCCTCCAGGCAATGACATTGAAATTACAAAGAAAAAACACACTTTTCTTCCGGGCAATGAATGACATTCATTTATTTACCATGCGATACATCTGCAATACGGCTTCAGTCTCATTGTTTCGGATATCCCCATCATTTTCATTTAGACAAGATGCAACTCTTGCTTTATACTCTTTGAATCGATCATCCCATACTTTATGATACTTTTCGAAGCCTGGATACTGGAATCGTTTTTCAATCAACGTATCAGACAACACCATTTCTTCTGGAAACATTCAAGAAAAACAATGGGCATCATCAAAGGGGCAAGTCTAATGACACAAAAAGAAGAATGCGTCATGAAAGAGATCAAAGCAAATGTCATGAAAACAAATTAAGCATCATAATGAATGGGGTTGAGCCAAATAATTTGAAAACCATGTGCTGAAGAAACGTCAAGTAGTAAACCTAAATGTGTGGTCATGTCCAATGAATCTGACTGCCCCTTAACAAGGTCATATATCTTCCCCAGTATGGTTGTCGAATGATATATACCATCATTTTCGATCCATTTACATGCACCTCCTTGCTTCTTTTCAATGTAATGGGGCCAATCCCTCGCTTTATCCTTTTCCTTCACAGAGACCTAAACCATGAAGAAGTGAAACACAAATTTAATCACAATGATCTTAAATTTACCTAACCATATATGTAAGCTTGACAAAGGAATATGATATGCAAATCATGCAACATTTAATATGGCATACTATATGTAAGCTTGACAAAGGAATATGATATGCAAATCATGCAACATTTAATTTGGCATACTAGGGGATTAACTGGAGGGTAGATTGGCAAACCTGTTTTCCTGATTTCTCAGCATCCACTGCTTGATAATATGTGTCTACAAGGCTCTGAATATTCGACCACATTTTTGTTCGTAATGGATCGTTAACATCGAGAGTCAGATACTTATCCATAATTGCCAGCCAACTATTTGCCGCCAATCCCATTGTTGTGCTGAATTTGTCATGATAAGAAAGCCAAGATAAATTGTTTTCTAAATACACAATCCTGAAAATTCCTTGTATTTGGGTTCACATGATGCCTTACCATGGCTTAAACCTAGCTTTCAGGAACATCTCGAAGTGCTGTTTGTCAACCTCATCATTTTTGTACAACTTTTCATTACTAGTATTTTTCTGTGTTCCGGGATTCTTCCAGACCTCTGAGGACATGAACGCCTTCACAAGCTGAAATGTAATACAGATATCTACATACCTCAAACTAATACTGCAAATCGTACGACCATACAAGGTAATCCATCCGTAATGAAAAATAAAAAACACAACTCTAAATGAATTCCATACCTGTGGATTTGTACAGCACCAATACTGATCTCCATCAAGATCACTATTTGCAATCTCATCCACAACTGACCGCGCACCCTTGACTGAGAAGAAGATGGCATGCTTTTCATTGCCAATAATCTCACCAAACTCCTTATGCCATATGGCCTCGAAAACCTTCACATCACCAACATGTAATCCCGGTGATTTATATACAAGTACTTTGGGACAATACACTGGGCCATGTTCCCTGTTAAAATTCCAACAGTATGACTATCCATGTCATAATTTAGAGTTTTAACAATCCATGAAGCTGAAGAAGAAACAACTCACAAGACTATCACCACTTGATTCCTTTCAAGCATCCCTGTCGGATCAGCACAACCCATTAAATTATACGAGTCCGGAATAGTTACCCGTCCTGTACTCAGGTCTTGTAGCTGACTTTTTGACACTTCAAATAAAGTCTTCTTAAGATAGGGTTCCTCCAAAGGAATGCCCGCCATGAGCATTCGTAATGCAATGTCGTAATGATCACCTTGGTCACTGTTTTTCAACGCTGTAATATGATATTGAATTCCTTACCACATAACACAACCGTCTTCCACTATGTAGAATCAAAAGTTATATATCTGGAAAAGAAATTAGAAACATACCCCTAATAGCACTCTGTCTAGATCTAAACCTCACACGTATATCATTTAATTCATCATCCACGAATTTCATCAAGACATCTTCAGGTACACCTCCATAGCTTAAAAGTAGAGCAAGATATGGAGAGAGTTTCCCTTTGCCAGATTTTCGACTGTGACCAAACAAAGGATGCAAAAGATAGAAGTTACAATTTGAAGAAAACATTCAAGACACTTAATAAATCCAAATCAGTAGAACAGTAACTGAAGTTCAGGTAAAAAAATTAACCCACAGATATCAAGTGAGAAAAAAGGTAATGAAATAAAATTAAGATGCAATGGTTTTTAAAAATCACCTTGTACTGCAAACTTCCAATGAGTTGTAGCAAGGGCCAGCCAAACTTTTATCAGTTTTAACCTTCACCATTGATTGACGAATCTGTATGGTCAACGGTGGTAACTGCAAGACAGATAATGTATCTGGTACACATGGTGGATATGGAAGAAAGCACACTGAAAGACTCACTGAACTTTGTCGCATTGAAAGTCAACATATTATTCAGATGCACAAATAAGGTTATAAAATTAGATTGAGAAGAAAGATAGCTTCAAAGGGTTAAGGTTATTATATAGCTAGAAAGAGCATAGAAATCTATGTATCAACAAACTTATTTTGGCTACAGTAACAGAGTGACTCTCTACTTGTACTCAACCCAAGAAAATTATTGAATTAAATCAGTGAAGTCTTAGGTAGATGATTTCACAATTACAGCACATTCAAAATCCTAACAGATCATAGGAAAGCAGTCTACAAGTGGAGAAACAGTCAAAATAAAAAGTAACCTTCAAATTCACCAGGAGAGTGCCCTTTGCAACCATTCCATTATAAAATAACCTTACTTGGAGAAGTAATGGAACTTCCTGCAAAAATAGTTCATGAGGAAGCACAATAGTGAGTATAACAACCTATTAACACACTTTCAAGCTAGAAATATCATCATCATGCTTCTATCAACCTAGAAATAACATCATGTTTCTATCGAGCTATAAATACAGTGATGCTATGTTATGCATGTGATGTTCATCTTTACAAACTGAACCATTCACAGGTGCGACAAATTATCCAAGAAAAACTATGCATTAAGAAATACCTCATCAGCAATCTCACCCTTAACCTTGCCCTTGAAAACAGACGACGGACAACGGTTTGCAATATCAAATGAAACAAAGCCTGTCCCATCTGTGTGTATTAGCTTCTCACCACTTTTGTCACAAACTATCATGCCACATCTATCCTGTGCAACAGGACTATAATCTGAACAGAACCTTAGCAAATTACTTATACCTCATGGATAGAACTAGGAGATGGAAATCTTACCCTGCAGTAAATGTCCTCTACAATCTCGACTTTAATGTCAGGAGAATCTAAATCAAGAAGTGGCAATGTTTGTGATAATGCAAGCTGAAGTCTGCATACAGATCTAAAAATTAGTTAACATGAACCACTCGTACTTAATGCATTGACACGTTCTGGGTACAAATTTTTAACACATAATGTGCCAAAACAAATCAGCATGTTGGGGGAATTGGATCCCAAAATCTCACATTAATATAAGATAAAAGAATCATCATGATCATGCTGGTATATCTATAAAATAATTACCTGGCAAACTTTTTGGATAATGTTGGCACTGTATTAATATGCATCATGTATTGCCGAGCTTCCCAAATGCCTTTAAACTGTATAAACTTCGGATTCATAAGATCCCACGTGGCGAGAGATTCAGTACACACAAAATAACATTTGGGCATGCTAGAAATGTCTTCAGCCAAATCTTGCTTCTTCTTCTTTGACTTTGGATCTTTGTATGCTGTTACAAAACTCCAGGAAAGATATAGTCAAGCTGGCATAACCAGACACATGCTCCTGATTTAAGAAGAAAAAAGTGTGTTGATCTGCAATGCTTCCGCATCATATCACAAAATCATATATGAAATAAAGAAGCTTACACACTGCAACAAATTCAGCTATCAAAGCCTTGCCTCATGCCGCGTTCCTTTTTTTCATGAAATAATTCATATGCTTGGGTAATAACATCAAACACCGGGAACGAAAATAAATCATGCTAACATCTTACGCAAAAATCACTAATGACAGTTGGTTCTTTTGGTTCATTAAATATTACAAGGAAAAAACATTGAAGAACCTACCGAAGAACATATAGTGTCTAAGCCCAATCCATAAGCCCTCTCTTGCAACTCTTCTGTAAACACCCTCTACTATTTCCGAGTTCTTTTTCATATCTGCAAAGTGTACACGAAGTACACCACCATCCCCAAACACTCGTTGGAGTGGACTACCAGTTTGCTCATAGAACGGACCCTGCAATCACAAAAGCTTGCCAGGAATTATAAATAGGTATTGCCTACACAAGAAATTAGTTAGGATCATGATCTTGCACCTTGAGCATACATTGTCCTTCACAATTGATTTGGCAATGAAAAACTATATGACATTGCTTTATCTTATCTGTATCAATCTGCAAAATCCAAAATCATCTATACTGGATCAAAGAAGACCGCAAACCAGCATCAACTTGGCTTGAACTTTCATTAACTGTCTCCTCTTTTCTCTCTGTAAGTTTAGTAACTTAGTATTACCTTCGACTTTTTGTTGCAACATGTGATATGTCGCAACCTTGAATCCATCTCTATGAAATCCATAGCTTTATATCGATTCAATTCTTGAAGGGTAACAACTTTAAACCAATCTCCCCTGCCACAAGAGTAAATGGCTAAGACATTTTCCACTAATAGATGGCAAAGTTCATCTAAGCCTTTAGAGAGAGCATTTACAACTTACTTGGGGAAGTGACATAAAATCAGGAGCGCTTTTTCTTGGCAAAGCTGTCCATGAGCTTGCAGCAGTTCTTGGGATGGAAATGAAATACCCAAATCTATTGTAGTTGTGAAATCCAGCTTCTTGGGAACAACTGAGTCATAACCCCCATAGTACGTTGGACACTTTTGTGATGCATCTTGGACAGCTTTTTGCTCTGAATCTTGAGGAGATAGAAATAGTGGTGATTTTAGTGGAGAGTGTTTAGCCTCCACTTTTGTGACCTCTGTTAAGAAGGCATCATCGTAGCCTTCCAAGTCGTAAAAATCGATTGCACTCTCGGTCCTCATGTCATTATTTGGCACCAGAACTTGATGTACCAATGAATGCATGTCAACAAATTTCACACCTTGTTAACCATTTGTTTCCTGTGCCAGATATATCAATTTATATATATCTAATGTCCTTTGCAAGCACAACCTAAGTAAGAATCATCTCCTAACTACAAGCATCCATTACTTTGACTGAAGCAAGGATATTTATTGATCCAAACTAGAAGTATCTGCACAGGAGAAAGAATATATGAAATAGAAACACATAGAGAATAACAAAAACGATTTAAAATTTGTAATGGATTGTTATTGTTTCAAACTCATGGAGAGAAGTGGCAAACGCCACTGAAAATGGTAGCATGAAAAATGAGCATAAAAACAGCGAGAATGTACATGTGAAGTGGATTGTTATTATTACAAGGAAATTATGATTTTGCAAGTACATAATGTGTGCGCGAAAAAACACATAAAAAATGAATTGTTAACAGCAATGGTGCGTCAGACCATACTCAGCTACGTAAATTAAGAAATTTGGCTTGCAGATTATGCCAATCTGTGCGTTTACGAGAACCATAGTAGACCTAGATGAGCAAAATAAGCCATGTGGTGTTGCAGAGAAGTTCATGTAAAGATATACTGAGAGGCTTAAATAGAAATCAATGAGACAAAACAGATATCTTACTGAATCATATTTCACCTTGTTTTCCTTCAGCAAAATGAGAGACACAAGCAACCCGAAGTGCATTACTTTTGGCTCAAATACAAACAAAAGTATGCAAAAACAATAATACTAACAATTGCATAAAAATGTTGAGTACCTGGGGGAGTAATTGCAGAAAAATTTGAGCACGCAGAAAACAAATGCATAAACAAAAATTAGAGCTCTGTTCTTTTCATATGTATAAACAAATGGCAATGGCAAATGCAAATGCAATACACATACAGATAGATAATGCATGTATCAACATACATATTATATTGTCCAATGCAATACTACATATATGTACATACAGATATGCATGTATCAATATATATTATTATCCGCTTAATTATTTATTTATAATTCAAATTTTCAACGGATATTTGCCACCTACATACTACATTTTGGTCTATGTTTTTTATTTTGATTATTAATGTCATATCCAACATAAGCCGTGAGTCGTGACTTTTATAAATCATTATTTACTCATTTCTTTGTTATAGCTGTCGATTGATATAATTTGCTTATTTATATTTTTACCCTACCTTTTCATTGATTCAAGTTCCAACTCATCTATTTCTAGTACCCCATTCTCTCTACTTGGAACCTTCTCCTCCCTCACAACCATGCTCTATCGGAGAGAAGGGAAGGATCGTTGATGCCCATTAAGCAAGCCCATGAATTGTCGCTTGCGTGCGTATGCTAACGTTGAATGGATTCAAACTCATCCAAAACCCCCATGGGCTTGTCCCAATGCTTCGCTGCATAGAAGCCACAATGGACTGTGTCCATGATACATTGAGCATTACTTTTGATGGTAATAGCCCCCAAGCGAGCATCACGATGGTGAGATGAAAATCCCTCCCCGAAAGTTGTTTAGGTCATCACTGAATCAATTCATATGCTCGTCGGATGCCGATTGGGTTTGAGCTTGAGATGACAAGATTTTCTAGTGCGTCTATCTATCTTATTTAACTACACCTTAATTTGTTTACAACTAAACCCAAACCCCTCGAGCAAATAAATGTGTCACATTGTAAGTTTTTGTGTGCCACTTTTGCTTAATTTCGTGCGTGTTTTGTGAGTACTTGAGGAAGCCCTACGTTTTGGAAGGGTATAAAAAATAAATAAATAAAAGCACATGAAAACACACTTGATTATGAAAATACTTCAATAAAATGAGGGAAATAAATAGATAAATAAAAAGGAAAATATACGTAGGATTTAAATGGAAGGCAAAAAATAAAAATAAAAGGTCTGATCCGACGGTGGAGATGAAAGCAGATCTGACGGCCGAGATGAGAGCTGAAGAAGGGAGTTATGTACTTCCTGCCTCTTCCCACCCCCCCCACACACCATCAATCATCAAGAAGAAGAAGAAGAAGAAAAAGCAGCAGAAACGCAAAAAAAAGCAAACCATTTTTATGTTCCCCCTGCTTCCTGAGACAGAGAGAGGAAGGACCACAAATGGGTTGCGGAGCTTCCAGAGAATTCATGAATGATCCATCATCATCTTCATCGTTGCAGATGAGTTTGAGTAACCCTAACTCTAGCAAGAGGAGGTTCATCGATGCCTGCCGAGAGCAACTGCACCTTGCCATGGCTGATGCAACCTGCAAAAGCATCGCAAATTCTACCATATCTCCTCATGATCAAGCTTATGTCCACTTAAATGATGGAGACGCCGAAGACAGCAGAAACCATGGAGGCCCAAATAGAGGAAGAGATGCCGATCACGTGGTGGACATGTCTCATGACAATGACTCTGAAGAGTATCTAGAAAACAAGCCGCCATTAAATCAACAAGTCACACCTATCAATCATCAATCACCGACGCCTAACCCTAACCCTAACCCTAACCCTAACCCTAGAAAAACTAGTCCTCTCCAAGAAATCTCCATCACCTCTCATGGGAAGTTGGTTGGATTGGCCAAGGAGTCGGATACCAAAGATGGCCATGTGGAATGTCCGGGCAATGTGTTCTCTACGCCTTCCTTGGGATGCCCCGCAAGGTTTCCCCCTCCGCGGCCACCGTCCGGTGCCAAGCTAATGCCGAAGCTCGGCCATAGCTCTTCGTGCTCCTCGTTGTGCTCCTCGTTGCCCCGTGATAGTTTGATACCCCCGCCCCCGATCCAAGCATGGCTTTGTGATTACAATAGCCTTCCATCAAAGGAACCGGTTGAAGATGTTGTTGATGATGCAAATTTGATGGGTAAATTGATACAAGTGCTTTCTATCCTTTGTTTTTGGGTTTTTTGTCATGCATGTTTTATGTTGCATACATAATCATGAGATATGACCCGAAAAATGTAAGTTTCCTCATCGTCTGAGTATGTAGAGGGAAGCGCGTACAACTCGAGCGATCCATCTCCAAATGCATCTGATGTCTTGGACGATGTCGACCAAAGTATTAAATCAAGCACCAACCTCTCGAACACAATTGATGAGTTTATTGAGAATTTAGAGGTATAGAACATCCCTCTAGAAAAGCATGCTCAATGACCTAATTGGCAATTTAAAGGTTTAAAGAAAGACAATGACCAAGATAATTCTCATACTAATAGCATGTCATTCCAAACAAGTGTCACATTATGTGTTCTTAACATGTATATGAAATGTATCTACAGGCTGATTGGCAATCACATGCTATAGAAACAAAGCTAGATGTTATGAATACTGATTGCGATCAATTGGAATCCCATATCAAGTCCATTAGTCCCCTAAATACATGTAATCTCTACATATTCTAATGTTGTGAAATGTAATCTATCATAAAACTTGTTTTGACAAACATGTGCAAACATAGCACAGCTTCACATCCCATATAAGAGAAATACTTCTAATGACATATGATCTCTCATAGGCATAAGAGAACTCTCAGAGCATTTCGACAAGTCTAATGAGCATTTGCATATGCCTACAACTCCGAGAATGGGTTCTTGGCAATCAAAGCTTTTGGAGACAATTGATAGAGATATCGCCAACATTCTACTCAATGACCAAGTTGATGTTGCTTCCCTAAGCAAGGACGACATTAACGAGTTAAATGAGAGCAACCATGTCGGTCACACAAGATATGAACATATTGAATTTTGAGGTGGAACCTTTTGCCAATAATTTGTTTATTCCAATCATTTGCTCTATCCCTCAAAACCAAAATCTAATTATTTTTTTTGTTTACAGTTGATACTTTGGAGGTTTCTTGTACATTGAGAAAAACCTTTCAACCTTTTTGGACATTGCAAACAAAAATGGAACCTACCAATGTTCCTTGTTTTAACAAGACATTACATACTTATCGCAATGTAAATGCATTGCCTTTAAAAGTTGCTTAGAGTATCTTTAGACATCCCACAATTGAATGATAAAAAGATTCTAACATCCAAATATGTAACCATGATATTTTCATCATAATAAAGCGCATGCCTTTCAACATGAAGGATGTGGATTGAAGTCTCGAGAATAGGGTTGGATGTTGCATTCATTTTAGAAACCTCGCCATAATTTTAGCTTTTGATGATCATGCACATAAACCAAGTTTGCTTCTAACAATCCAAAGAGTAAATAATTTAGCATGAAGCTTGAAAATCCAACGCCAATGAACAAATTTTTGGCTTCTACTTGTTCTACTCACCAAGTATCTCAATAGTCAATCATATATTTTTGAATTCAAACAAAAGCTATAATTAAGTAACAAGGCAATGAAAGCCCCACCATTTCAGAGAAATCAAAAGAGTAAATACTTTAACATTAAGCTTGAAAATGCAATGTTATGAACACAATTTTTAGCTGACTAGTTGTTCTACTCACCAAGTATGTCAATCGTCAATCATATAATTGAATGAAACAAAGGCTATTTGGTAACATGACAATGGAAGCCCCATGAAAATGTTTACAAGAAAATACGCCCATATGTTAGGGAGATGCATATCATGAGGCCACCATTAATTACAAAGGAGGGTGGCTTCCTTGTTCCTACGATTTACCCTTGTTTAGATAATAATGTGACAATCCAATTTAAATTTAAATTACTATTACCTGATCAAAATTGACACATTAACTTTAATGCGTTTAAGTTTTATCGTTGTAATGTTAAATGGAACACATTTGTAGGAGGGAAACATTTATTATTGAAAGGTTCTTTTTGTGATAAACAAACTTCAAGAAATGTTTTGGAATCTTTTACATTTTTATTAATACTTCTACTGCAATGTCCATCGTTTCATGTTACCACATGGTACAAAAAGTTAAAACTTTAGAAACTCTTATCACTGCAAGGAAAATTAAAATTCAACTGTCAAAGAGAAAGATAGAGTCCTTGGTGGTGTCGAATTGTTTGCTCTAAAAAGAAAGGGGGTATTTGCAAACCGTGCTAATTCATTAGGGAATTACAAAGACGTAAAAAGAATAACAAAGTAAAAAGTTAGGACGTCGTTTACATATATAGGCGTATTTAGAGGTAACCTTTGTTAAGCTCACATAGTAAAAGTCAAGGATAACCTTGTGAACATAAAACCTTGATGGGGTAAGGGGGGGGAGGGATCAATTATAAAAACTAGTGAAAAGGAGACCTACAATCTAAAAAGTTTATGTGGGACAATTCCAAGGAACGATGAATCGTCATGAATTGTAATAAGATACGTATTCATGTCTTAGGAAGTGACCAAGCCTTGGGCTTTGACGTCACAATCACATGTTCCTAGAAGACATTGACACACTTAGCACATGTTCGCAAGGGCAAGTCATCTTGTGAGCATTGATAGGGAAAAGCTCCAATTTACTATCATTTGCACTTGCATTATTAGAAAACTACCTTTACATTTTAAAATTGAGAGCGTGCATTTCAAATCACACAATGTTTTAGAATGAAGAAACCTTCTCCTAGTAAAATAACACTCAATAAATAATTTCAACAAATTTAGATCCAGGTTTATTACCTTCTGGTAGATTAGAACATTGATTTTTAAGGCCTAACATGATATTTTATTTGAGCCTAACAAAAGTAGAAATAATAATGTCGAGACAATTTTTTGTTTGCATTTGCAAGAATCAAAAACTTTTGTCTTGAGAACGAGGCATTGCTCTGTCTTCCTCCCGAGTTGCACTTACGAGGCTTGCATTTTTTTTTCTTTTTGTTGGATGAAGTGAGAGCTCGTGAGGTGTGACATAACCTCTAGAAAGTGGTTACCAACCGTGATGATCCAACCTCGGGATTATATACATTGTCGGATTTGCTCGTGGGTGCAAGAAAAGGAAAACACATAGGTACAACCTAAATAATTCCTTTTAGTAGATTGTATATTGTAGACGTTGGAGAGAGAGAGAGAGTCCATATTATATAAAGAGAAGTTAGATCACCTATTAAAAAGTTTCATGTTAAAATTGGTTAAAATTGAGAAACCTTGTATGAGCTTTATATATCTTATACATTCCGCGAGTCACCAATATGTTGTTATATTGGTGCGTACAAAAAAGCATTAATAAGATGAATTACAAATATTGTTGTTTGTGGGAAATCAATCGACTTCTTGTAGAGGTTTGAGTTTTGAAAAGAAATCAATGACCCTTATCCATAAAATTATACAGATAAATGAAACTTTGAGTGTGTCATGTGTTTGAGATGATAATGTAGGCATAATTTGGACATTACAACCATCAAAGACGAGGTTGATTGATGGGTTTATGAAATTCGATCATAAATGCTACATTGAACCATTAGCATAATAGAAAGTTATCTTAGTATAATATTGATGAGGATGGCATTTTTTTTTTCCCTAAAAAAAACTCCTTCCATTAGTTATAAATATTTACAAATGAGATTATTATGTACAAATCCTTGTAGGGACGCGATAGTTCCATCTTATGTGGATGCCCACTGACTCAATAAAGGGAGAGGACGACCATTGTTGGATGAAGGCAATTCATTGTCTTTCAACTCAATCGAAGCCGCCCTTGAGGCCATCATATTGGCTCTTTAGAGTGGCTACAATTCCATTCCATATCTCTTGCAGTAACATTGTTGAATGCGTGGTTTGGTTGGAGAAGACCCGTCTACACTATTGTTTCCATAGAATCCAAAGAGTTATTGGGCTGACCAATCCCAACACAACTTGAGATTTTTCATTAAGAGGAGTTGAGTGGACATTGCCGATGGTGGAGACAAAAACCTCTTGTGCTTTTATCACCAAAGTCATCCCCTCCCCATGATGCTCGTATTTGCCAGCTAGGGTCTGCCATGATAGCCAACATATATTTCCCCACTTGATTGAACCTTGCACCTGGCATAATTGCAACAAGCGGCCAACCCCCCCCGCCATATTCGATGGGACGCTGGACAGTCCCACAGAGTGTGTCGTATATGATTCTACTGCATTTGGACACTCAACACAATTAGGAGAACTAAGGTTCCCACGTTGCCATGCTCCCACCGGTAGTGACTTATGTATTAATAGCCATTGGAACATGGTAATTCGCCTCGCGTGTTGTTGTTTCCAGATTTTCTACCAAAACTTGGTGATAATTGTGTGAGGAACTTGATATGTGTGCCAAACCTTTGCAGCAGCCGGCTCTCGGACGGTTTGAGTAGCTAGAATGTAGTGACTCAATCTAGTTGTGAATTGGAAGAAAGGGATGGGTTTGCTTCCTTACCCTGCGTAAGGATCACACCATGTCCATTGCAAAGGGTCCCAACTTACCTTACGTAGCCATGTGTTTTCATGAGTACATATGTGCCAATCGGGTTGTACTTTAAGAGGATGACATATTGATTTGTCTTGGATAACCAAACACCTAATTTATGATCATTCACCTAACCTTGGTATGCAATATGATTGGGAATTTTTTTAAATATATCTCTTATTTTCAGCCATAACGTTTAAACCCAATTACTAACATGAGGCATATGATATAATCAAAAGATTTTTGTATGAATGGATACAACATGGTTTAGTTGGTTCATCTAGTTGGTTTAGGTATGCAACATGTTGGTGCGTACAAGAGAATATCAAATGAATATAGTCGTTAAACGATCATGTGGGGTATTGTCGTGTATAACACGAGAATGTACAAAGCTCGCCTCACTATTCTAGTAAGAGTCATTTTTTCCCACAGACATTTGAGCTGAATTTAAGCCTTTTTGCCACTTGTGCGCTCAATTAGGTTAACATCAAAAGCATCCCTTGTGGCATAATTTGAATGCCAAGTAATTTACCTTTGAAAACAATGCCAACACAACATTGTGTTTGCAATGTCATGTTGATTATTGTTTTGATTTTCATTAATAAGGGCGACATCTAAAGCACTTGTGCAAATGTAGCTTGAAATCAAAGAACTTTATCTTTGAAAATATACAGTCACACAACATTGTGTTCAAATTGTCATGTTGTTGGTTGTGTTGATTCTCACATTTATATTCACGTTGATTATCAAAACTAATCACCATGGTAACATCAATTCATGCCGTACAATTGCTCTTACCATATTGATGAAGCTCACATATATAATAAAAATCCTAAGGTAGTAGATTCTAATGATGAGTGTATCATATAATCCAAGGCTAAAAGTTTTTCATTAACAATTATATCTCAAATTACTAGGAGTACTTTTGATGTTACCAACATGTTTTCCCTAGGAATTACATAGTAGAGGATATAACACATGGCACACGACAAACTCACGGATGATAGGTAAGTTTTTAAACTTTATTCGATGGGATGATCAGTTGTATTCCATTTGGAACGAGGACTCTAAAGTCTAGGTAGACCAATGTCGTGCTCAAATTCCGAGAAAAGGGAGAGACTAGAGAGGGGGGGGGGGGGGTACTTATACCAATGTTGTAGCCTATAATATGATAATTGTTCTAAAGTTAACGATGAGGGAACAATCCCAAGGATGAAGCCTTGGGATTGGGATTGATCAACGTCTAAATAAGTTATAATTTGCAATCTAATGGGGACGTCCAACATGTGTGGTCTCCGAGTCCTAACGAGTGTCGGTTCTCTTTTCCTCTTTTCGCGTGTGAGAGAGAATTGTTTAGGACTTGGATCACGTCGAATCTCCATCTCTCTCAACACAAAGAAGCTCATTTTTTTCTCCATAAAGATTAATAGAATATGTGTCATTTGTAAAAAAAATGTGTGATACGATATACACTTAAATGTAATGTAATGGGGGAGCATGAGAGATGAAAGCAAATGTACATGTAATAGCTCGTCCGTCGAGATATATAGGAGCATTAACAAAAAGCGAGAGAGGCAAGGGGGGGGGTAAGCTCGTGTGATTGTGATTGGTCAAGCTGACTGATGAAAATGCGGGAAGCCCCACGAGAGAGAGCGATCTCGATTATACAACCATGTGTGCTCGAGGGGGGGGGGAGATAGAAGCACAAGATGTGAAAAGGGGGGGGGGGGGGGAGCAAGAGCATAATAATTAAGGGAGCATGATGAGGCAAATCGCGATTAGCGAATGGATTAGGGGGGGGTTGAGGTGATAGTGAAAGGGAAAAAAAGAAAGGAGTGATGGGTGAGGAGGAGGAGGATTACGAGATGGTGATGATGATGGGAGGGGTAGGGGTAGGGGTAGGGGTGGTAATTAGCGAAAACGCGAAGGGAGGGCATGCGGGGACGAATAACCCAAAACTGCACCACTTCTTTCCTAACGGAGGAACAGGAACAGGAACAGGAAGAGGAAGAGGGGCGACAGCGACAGCGACAGGAGCAGCGAGATTTGCGGAGGAGGACCCGGTCGTCGCTATGGACTGCAGGCTGACGCTTGGCCTTCCGCAAAGGCCGCCGCCCTTTACGCCGCCCTTTTCGCCGCCTCTGCCGCCGCTTTTCTCGGCCCACCTTCTTGATTCTCGCCTTTCCGCCGGCAAATCGCCAACAGCCTCCTCTTCCTCTTCTTCCTCTTCTTCTTCTTCTTCTTCTTCTTCTTTCTCCTCCTCCTCCGATGGCCTCCCCATGCCCGTCCATTCCACTACCGCTCCTCCCCATAGATCTCAGGTATATATATGTAATTATATAGAATTACCGGCATGTAATTTGCACAGAGACTGTCAAATTGATTCATAATTGCTTCGTCATTTCTTGTCCGCCATGCCCAAAACCCTAATCCATATCATCCATCGTCACCTCCTCCCCCCAACCAACCAACCAACCATACATTGTCCCTTCCAAACCCTAATTACGATTCTGTCTTCCTCCATACCATCTCCCATTTCCAAACCCTAGCTCATGTTAAATGTTACGATACCCTAATTTTCAAAGTTACCATCTCCAAGCCCTAATTCTAAAAATGATCGATACCATCTCCAAACCCTAATTTTCAAAGTTACCAGCTCCAAGCCCTAATTTTAAAAATGATCGATACCATCTACAAACCCTAATTTTGAATGTTACCATCTCCAAGCCCTAATTATAAAAATGATCGATACCACCTCCGTACCCTTATTTTGAAGGTTACCAACCCTTAAATCCTACTTTTAAAATGATCGCTACCATCTCCAAACCCCTAAATTTTAAAATGATCGATACCATCTCCAAACGCTAATTTTGAAATGACAGACACCATCTCCGAACCCTAATTTTAAAATGATCGATACCCATCTCCGAATGCTAAATTTTAAAATGACAGATACCATCTCCAAACCCTAATCTCTAGGCCCACGCTCTGCTCTGCTGCTGTCGCGCTAGCCAGAAATTCCCAAGCCTCATCTTAGAAGTCTGATGCATTCGGGAAAGTCTCGCAATTAATTTATTATTTGACCCTTGTTGTTCTGCTTTGGCTGTCTGCAGAAGAAGAAGACGACGAAGATAATGTGGAGCTTCAATGGAGAAGATCAGATGAGTAAGCAGTATACATTAGCAGAGATCGACAATCCTTCAACATTCTTCAGTCCTGATCATCATCATGATCCTCATCCGGAAGACGATTTAATGTATGATTTCCACAATATCAGTTACGAAGATAATAATAATAATAACACGATTCAGTTCAATCCCAGCTCAGAAAATAATAATTATGACGGTGAGGATGATGAATACTGTACAGTAATGGCGCACCAGAATGATCCTCACATAATAAATGAGGAGCAGCTACTGCCATTAGAGGAACCACAGGATAATAATTACAGTAATTCTCATGACCATGCTAATAATGGCGGATTTAATCCGCCTAATCAGATCTCTAATTATACCTCATCAATTCATGACCACTGCCAATCACAATTTTCTACCGCTACAGCTACAGTTACTGCTTCTGATCATCGTCTATTTCGGCATAAAGATCTTCATCAACAGCAACATCCTTACATTAATCCATTACTAAATCATGATCGGATTGGAAATAGTAATGCTTCCCTGACCATGAATCCCACTTATTATGATCGCCATCACTATAACTATGTGCAGAGCATGATGAACCCGTGCAGCAGAGTTTGTGCTCACTGCAAGACCAGGAAAACTCCCCTCTGGAGAAATGGACCTCACGGGCCTAAGGTAACATTAATCATCATGCAAAATTAGACACACCAAAATTAATCAGAGTTTAACTCCATAATTAAATTAGATCGAACTAACTAATTGAAAAATTTCCTGTCTGTATGCAGTCACTGTGCAATGCATGCGGGATCCGATTCAAGAAAGAGGAGAGGCGGAATCATACCATCAATAGTGGTCCTGGACCATCGCTAGATGTATACTCTGCAGGAAACGATCAAAACATCACTAATCGCTACAAGCATATAACTGATCAGCACGACATGCATCATCTTACCATTAATCGCAGTGCTGAAGGCGCTAACCGATTACATGCTAATCATGATTATATCAGTATTAACCATGAAGTTAATGTGGGTTCCTTCAATCACAGTACTTATCATAATAATAATCGTCATCATCATCATCATCATCATAATGTCTTCTCCAGTAGTCTTCATATCGATTGATGACCTCAAATTGCACGACATCTGAATCTATTGCCATTAAATTGGACCCATCAATCTGGTTCAAATTATAATCAAGTATCACTAATTAGCTTGGGAAATATGTATGATATAGTGTTGAGTGACGTATTAGTGATTCACATCTCATTAATGCTGTTCTCGTACGCCCTAATCCATTAAACCTAGCTAATTAACCCCTTATTAAACATGATTCCTTAATGGATCATACGACAATAATATACTTCAAGATTCCTTCCAATCGGAGGCCATACATTGCCACCATCCACACACCATGGGTATTTGCCAGAGTATGTGGTTCATTGCCCTACATTAATTCCATGATTAGAAGTACACATACCCTGCATACAATATTTCTAATAGAATTGGAAGGTTCGATGGAATTATGTGGTGTTCATTTGGCCATTATTACCGCATGGTTTTGTAACCCGTTGCTTAAGAATCTCGTGTTAAAATTTGTTTGAATCAGGTAAGTAACCCCCATCCCTTAAATGTATATCACATTCCATGAACCAAATGTCTGTAGAAGATGTCATCTTTAATTCAGAAATTGTTAATTGGTATTCCTTATTGATGGATGTTTTGATTAACTCATTCAGCTAATAATAGTGCGATGTCTTTATTATAAGTGGCTTATTACTTCAATCCTAATTACTCAAATTCAAACATTTCAAAACTATGAAGCATTCATTTCAATTTGGTATCTGTAATTGTCTTCATGTTAGCTTAGCATTGAGAATTTGTATTGTTTCAAACCCAGTTTCATAGAAATTTTTTAATGCATGTGAATTTGTTAATCATCCTTCGTCATTTAATGTTTGTTTTAACTTTAATATTCTAGCCATGAATATTGAATCATGTTTTTGTTATGTAAGATTGTCCCTCCTTATGGGGGAGTCGGCTAAAAAGCCAGAATCGGCCGAGAAGCTGAAATGAGAGTCGCCTGGTCGAATTCGGCCGAAAAGGGATTCAATCATATAGAAGTCAACCAAATAGAAGTTTAAACGAATATGTACATATACATATATGCATGTGTGAGATAAGTTAGTATATATAGAGAGAGTTGTATTAGCGGCGTATGTATGTGGGATAACTCACTGAGTGTATAACAGTGAGAGAAGTGCGCGAAAGTAAACTCTTGTGAATAAGCGCGCGCGCGTGTGATCTCGGTGTATCAGAGCATGAGAGAGTGAACACGAGTGTTAACACAGTTGTTGCTGTGAAAGAGAGTGAGCGTGTGACAAAGAGAAATATAGTGAGATAACACAATGGTGGTTGTGAGAGTGCGAGTGATATAACTCTGCAATTGAGTGTCAAAGGAAGCAAAAAAAGAAGAGTGTAACAGAGAAGAAAGAGAAACAGAACATAGAAGTTTTGAAAGGTTCGAAGGAGATAGATACCTACGAGTTAGGGTTTGGTGCACTTGACTGAAACCACAATTTCAGATAACAACCTGAGAGTACATCCATACCGAATCAGGTTCTATCATTCTATGATTGTATTTCTTCTTGTCTCGTAGTGGAAATCTTGTTCACCGTGGTTTTTCCCTGAAATCAAGGTTTTCCACATAAATAGTGTGTTACTTGTTTTATTCTGTTTGTGTCTCAGTATATAGGTGGTCTACGTCTGAGTGTAATATCTATCAAACTGGTATCAGAGCATAGTTTCTAGATGGAAGGGAATGTGAATGGCTTTCTGGGGATGATTGTCCTAAACTCACAAAACTACTCAGACTGGAAGATCAAAATGGAAGATCTTTTGATAGTTAAAGATTTGTATGAGCCTATAGAAAAGGAAGACATACCTAGAGGGGTAATAGAATCTGAGTGGAAAACTCTAAATAGAAAGGCAGTCGCAACCATAAGATAGTGTGTAGACATTAGCATTCTACAACATGTAGCAAGTGATATAAATGCCTATGAGTTATGGCAAAAACTCTCAGCCCTCTACGAAAGGCAGTCGCAACCATAAGATAGTGTGTAGACATTAGCGTTCTACAACATGTAACAAGTGATATAAATGCCTATGAGTTATGGCAAAAACTCTCACCCTCTACGAAAGGAAAAATGCCTTAAATAAAACTTCCCTAATGAGAAAAATAGTGAGACTAAAGTACATAGATGGGGAGAGTATCGAAGAGCACATAAATACTTTCACGGGTCTGCTAAACCAGTTAACATCAGCGAAGTTCCTATTAGATGATGCTATGCAGGCCACACTACTACTATGTACTCTACCGGACTGTTGGGAAAACCTAATAATGACACTCAGTACCTCATGTAAAGAAGACAACCTATCTTTACATTCTTCAGTCCTGATCATCATCCGGAAGAAGATTTAATGTATGATTTCCGCAATATCAGTTACGAAGATAATAATAATAACATGATTCAATTCAATCCGAGGTCAAAAAATAATAATTATGAAGGTGAGGATGATGAATACTGTACAGTAATGGCGCACCAGAATGATCCTCACATAATAAATGAGGAGCAGCTACTGCCATTAGACGAACCACAGGATATTAATTACAGTAATTCTCATGACCATGCTAATAATGGCGGATTTAATCTGCCTAATCATATCTCTAATTATACTTCGTCAATCACAATTTTCTACCGTGACAGCTACAGTTACTACTTCTGATCATCGTCTATTTCAGCATAAAGATCTTCATCAACAGCAACATCCTTACATTAATCCATTACCATATCATGATCCGATTGGAAATAGTAATGCTTCCTTGCCCATGAATCATACTTATTATGATCGCCATCACTATAACTATGTGCAGAGCATGATGAATCCGTGCAGCAGAGTTTGTGCTCACTGCAAAACCAGGAAGATTCCCCTCTGGAGAAATGGACCTCATGGGCCTAAGGTACAGTAACTAAAATTATACATACCAAAATTAACCAGAGTTTTAACTCCATAATTAGATCGAACTAACTAATTGAAATTTTCCTGTATGTATGGCTGTAGTCACTGTGCAATGCCTGCGGGATCCGATTCAAGAAAGAGGAGAGGCGGGGGATCCGATTCAAGAAAGAGGAGAGGCGGAATCACACCATCAATAGGGCACCATCAATACTATTGATCCTGCACCATCGCTAGGTGTATACTCTGCAGGAAACGATCACAACATCACTAATTGCTACAAGCATATAACTGATCATCACGACATGAATCATCTTACCATTAATCGCAGTGCCGACAGCGCTAACCGATTACACGCTAATCATGATTATATCAGCATTAACCATGAAGCTAATGTGGTTTCCTTTAATCACAGTACTTATCATCATAATAATAATAATAATAATAATAATAATAATAATAATAATAATAATAATAATAATAATAATAATAATAATAATAATAATCGTCATCGTCATCGTCATTATCATCATAATGTCTTCTCCAGTAGTATTCATATCGATTGATGACCTCAAATTGCACGACATCTGAATCTATTGCCATTAAATTGGGCCCATAAATCTGGTTCAAATTATAATCAAGTATCACTAATTAGCTTGGGAAATATGTATGATATAGTGTTGAGTGACATATTAGTGATGCACATCTCATTAATGCTGTTCTCGTAAGCCCTAATTCATTAAACCTAGCTAATTAACCCCCTTATTAAACATGATTCCTTAATGGATCATATGACGATAATATAATTCAAAATTCCTTCCAATCGAATGCCATATATTGCCACCATCCACACACCCTGGATATTTGCCAGAGTACGTGGTTCATTGCCCTACATTAATTCCATGATTAGAAGTACATATACCCTGCATACAATATTTCTAATCGAATAGTAAGGCTCGATGGAATTATGTTGACCTGTTCATTTGACCATCTTTACCACATGATTTTGAAACTCATTGCCTAAGAATCTCGTGTTAAAATTTGTTTGAATCAGGTAAGTAAACCCCATCCCTTAAATGTATATCACATTCCATGAACCAAATGTCTTTAGAAGATGTCATCTTTAATTCAGAAATTGTTTATTGGTATTCCTTATCGATGGATGTTTTGATCAACTCATTCAGCTAATAACAGTGGGATGTCTTTCTTATAAGTGGCTTATTATTTCAAGCATTTCAGAATTATGATGCATTCATTTCAGAATTACTCAAAATTCAAGCATTTCAGAATTATGATGCATTCATTTCAATTTGGTATCTGTAATTGTCTTTATTAAGATCCGCAGTGAAAAATACGATAACGAAGATGGGATTAGTAGTCTGAATGGGTTGCTAATAAGTTGCAAAACATCGAATGGATTATTAATGATTGAAGAATGGTATATGAATTACAGATTAACTACAAAACTTTTATTTCAGAAGATGATATATATATATACACAATATATATATACATATATACACAATATATATATACATATATAAAGATATACTACAAATTACATCTGCTTGAGAAGAGGTAATATAGTTCCGAAATAATTCCATTTACTAGGGTTACAAACATGATACATACATATTTAGTAGCTCGTTCCCTTAAATTAAACCAGAAAAAGCAGCACTCCAACAGAAAAAGCAGCAGCGGCAGCAGCAGCACTACTACTACTACTACTACTACTACTACTACTACTACTACTACGTGTCTGCGTTGCACTTGAACCCGTTGGCATTGACCTTGACCTTGACCTTGACCTTGAACTTGACGTTTTCCGTGCCAGCACCTGCCCCACCTGCAGAAGAAGCAGAAGCAGAAGCAGAAGAATGGCCATCTTCTTCATGGTGGCCAATGAAAGTGGCCATGGCAATACACACAAGAAAGGAGAAATCTATTTATATTCATGATTCATGAAGAAGGAAAGAGTTAATATTGTTTCTCAAGGTCTCCAAGGAAATAAAGAGGGGTCAACACTTCCTTCCCTTTATTTTCCAAGAGGGTCGGTCCACACGAAAAGTTAAAAAGTAAATAAATAGGAAAAAGAAAATATTAAACGAAAAGATAGATAATATGTAGTCACTAGTGTATGAAAACGTATTGAGTTCATGTTTCAACGAGTTCCGTTGAAAAATTGAGTTCTAAGTCTATTTTTCAACGGAACTTGTTGAAAACACTATTTTTCAGCAAGATTCGATACATTGCATCGAGTTCTTGTTGAAAACTATTCTTGTATCTAGTTCTCCATACCTGAGTTTTCAACAAGAACTCGACACATGGTATCGAGCTTTATCAAGTTCATGTCTAAAGTTTTTTTTTTCTTTGGTTTTTTTAAAATTTCTGTTGATTTTTTTCGATTTATTTTGGTTATTTTTTTTTGAAATTGTTTTTAAGGTTGAGGTGATGAAAAAACCAGAGTTTTCATCACAATTCAATCCAATGTATTGAATTCATGTTTAAAGTTTTTTTTTTCTAAAAAGATAAAAAAAAAACCAAAAAAATAAAAACAAAATAAAATTAAAAAAGTAAAAAAGGAAAAAGAAAAAAGAAAAAAGAAAAAAGAACAATTACTTTAAACATGAACTCAATATATTGTTTTGAATTGTGATGAAAGTTCTGATTTTTTCATCAACTCAAGCTCAAAAGTTTTCTTTTAATCTGGGAAAAAAATTTTGAACATGAATTTCATCATTGTATCAAATTGTGATGAAAACTTTGTTTTTTACATCAACTGAATACAATATATCGAGTTCATGTTTTAAAATGTTTTTTTTCCAAATAAAAGAGCTTTTTTAAACATGACATCGAATTATACTAAAATCTTTGTTTTTATAAGAGAAAAAGAAGCATATCGATAATGCAAAGAAGTATGTAACACAATAAGATACCTTATGGTGAACATATTCTTCATTTATCAACAAAAAACCATTAATAATTGTGTTGATTGTTATTGAACCTTGTGCTGAGAATCGAACCCAAGTTCCCAAATGAATTGGATTTCACAATAGCAAGTGGACATACTAGGCTAGTTTTATAAATAGTAGAAAGGGCATTTGCCTTAGGTTAGTTGGTATTTAAACCAACCTTTTGTAACTTAGTTACTGTTGGAGTAATTTTATCTCTTGCTAATATAGCTTCTTGCTCTCTCTCTCTCTCTCTCCCTCTCCCTCTCCCTCTCCCTCTTTGGTTGTCCACGTACACACACACACACACACACACACACACACACACACACACACACAATTCACTTCCGCTGCATAGCATCACTTATGCCTCGCATATCTTTACATGGTATCAAAGTGTGTGGTTGTCTAATCAAACTTTCTCAACTATGTTGTGCTACACACCGATGATCAACAGAACCGGTTCTACAACAAAGAAGAAGATTACTATGAATACAAAGATGGAAAGCGCTCTACCCACCAATAAACTTGACAAAACAAACGTTGCATCTTGGGAATACAAGATGCATCAATACCTTGTTGGTTAAGGATATTGGAGTTATATTGAGGGAGGTTAAGAAACACAACCCAACTCAAAACATGCTGACTGTCATGATAACAGTCACATCATGCATCGAAAGGATCATGACACTCACATTATGACTCGAAAGGATTTGAACCCACGACCTTGTTGTACACATGTCAAATCCTTAACCATTGTATTAATATTCTTATATGTATAGTCTCTAGAATATGAAATCTAATATCATAGGAATATTCTATATTACTCTACATTCTAGAATGACCTAGAATATTCTAGAGTGTTCTATACCACTAGAACCTTCTAGAATACTCTAGAGATCTTCTAGATTACTCTACATTCTAGGATAACCTAGAATATTCTAGAGAGTTCTCTATTACTTATAAATAGGGATCTACCACCCATCCCAAACTTAAATTGGTTCAACGCCATTTTGTAGCCTACTCTTTGTAATCCATTTTACGCTTCAATATAATAATTCTCTTTCAATTATCTCTCTATCTCTTTTTCTCTCTCTTTCTCTCTCTCAGTCTTGACAGTTTGAACCAATTTGTTTTCCTTTCATCTCTTCGTCTTCCACAAACCCTAACAAGTTCTCTTCTTCCTTCTCCTCTCCCCTCATAAGCTATGGAGTCCGTGAGCAAACAAGAATACATGCGTGTTCTTTCTGAGCTCGACATGCTCACGAATAAATTTGTGGCATTAGAGCATGAGAATCAAAGGCTACTTGGAGATCTACAGCACGTGAGCGCCGAAAAAGCTCAACAATATGAAGAGTTATCACAGCGGGTTCATCAACTTGAGGCGACTATATTGTCATTACGAGAGCAAGCGTCGGGGGCTCAGAACTCCCCTAGAGAGCCAAAGATCAGCCTCCCTGCCAAGTTTGATGGTACGAGGTCTTTATTTCGAGGCTTTTTGAATCAAGTTCGTTTAGTTATTCAGCTACATCCCAATCGGTATCCAACTGATGCTGCTCGTGTGGGATTAGTGGGAACTTTGCTATGCGGTACGGCGTTAGCATGGTTCGCACCACTTCTCGAGAAGAAATCACCATTGCTGGAGGATTTCGAGGCCTTTGTTAAAGAGTTTCAAGCTAGTTTCGGAGACACCGACAGCACTAGGACAGCGATAAACAAGATTCGAAGGCTCCGACAAGGAGATCGTCCCGCGTCGTCTTATGCAGCCGATTTCCGTCTCTTGGCATGCGATATCCCTTGGGATGAGGCAGCTTTAATGGATCAATTCCGTCAAGGTTTGAGAAATGATGTCAAAGATCTTCTTCTTACTTTCCCTGAAGATCCGAAGTCACTTACAGAAGCCATTAGTCGAGCTGTGCGATGTGATAATCGCCTATTTGAGCGACGTTCTGAGCGCCAACAAATGTTACGCCGCCAACCTGAACAGACTTACGCTTCCGTAGTCGCAACGCCTCCACAAGTTTCTAGACCCATTACAAGGGATGGCCCAACTCCGATGGAAATAGAGTCAACACAACGTCGTGGGCCGTTATCAGATGCTGAGAAGCAACGACGTCGAGCGCATCGCCTCTGCCTGTATTGTGGTGGTCCAGGACATATAGCTGTAAATTGTCCACATAAACCTAGGCGTCAAGTATACCAAGTAAGTGCCCATGAAAACCCTACATCGAGTTCTATTGTTACTTCTAATAACATAAATAAGCCTCATAGTCCATGTCATGAGAATAGATTCGATGTCTTGAGTCAATTAGAGGATGTGTTAAACGAGTAAGTCCGGCCAAAATAGGAGCCATTTGGCTGGACCATCCTAGCTATGTAGAGTTAGTTCCTAGTCGTGGTTCCATTTCATCAAATCAAGTGAGTCGAGTTTTTTCAGCACAAGTCGAGCTTACCACATCTACATGTCATCGAGTCCTAGCCTCTGCCCTTCTAGATTCTGGAGCCAACTCTTGTTTCATGGATCGTGAATTTGCCTTGTCACAAAACATCCTCTTGAATAAGCTTCCCAACCCAGTAGCCGTAGGAGTCATCGATGGACGTCCCATAGCATCAGGAGATATAGTCGAGGAGTCCGAGCCAATTAGGATAGTTCTTGGCAATTTGGCAAGCCTAATCTCTTTCAATATTATTCGTAGTCCGGACCACCCAATAGTTCTAGGTCTCCCCTGGTTTGAACTCCATAACCCGAAGATTGATTGGATGAAAAGAACAATTGAGGAGACTCGGGAAAAAAGCACAAATCCCGCATCCCTCTCTCCTACATGTGCTAATAGATCCCCGGAGTTATCGCCCATCTCTTTACGACAGTTGCGGGAGGAAGGGGGGAACGAGGCCATGTTCGTCTTCGCAATAGTAGCAACTCCATCATCCACTTCACGTGACGCGGATATTAAACTACCAGAGATATACAAGGAGTTTTCAGATGTCTTTGATAAGGTGAAGGCCAATACATTGCCGGAGCATCGGCCATACGACTGCCCTATTGACTTACAACCAGGGAAAGAACCTCCATGGGGCCCAATTTATAATCTCTCCCCTGTAGAGCTAGAGACTTTGCGGGAATATATTGATGAGAATCTGGCAAACGGATTCATTCGGCATTCTAGATCCCCTGCTGGTGCACCTATCTTCTTCGTTAAGAAGAAGAATGGGACTCTTCGGTTGGTCGTGGATTATCGAGGGCTAAACAAAGTGACTATCCGAAATAGATATGCTCTACCATTAATCCCGAATATTTTGGAACGTCTCAGTGGTGCAAAATATTTCACGAAGTTGGACCTTCGCGGAGCATATAATCTAGTTCGGATTCGCCCGGGGGATGAATGGAAGACAGCTTTCCGCACTCGCTATGGACATTTTGAGTATACAGTGATGCCATTTGGTCTCACGAATGCACCTGCTGTTTTCCAACATATGGCGAACGATATTTTTCGAGATTTTCTTGATATCTTCACTATAGTTTACCTAGATGATATTTTAATCTACTCAAAGACCCAAGAGGAACATGATGCACATGTTCGTCAAGTACTGTGCCGACTCCGAGAATATGGTCTCTACGCAAAATTAGAAAAGTGTAGTTTCGGCCAGAATCAAGTGGAATTTTTGGGGTATGTTGTATCGTCAAATGGTATTGCTATGGACCCCATGAAGGTACAGGCAATTTTAGAGTGGCAAACGCCCCTTTCAGTGCGTGATGTGCAATGTTTTCTCGGGTTTGCAAATTTTTATCGAAAATTTATTAAAGATTATTCCAAGGTTGTGCTTCCGCTTACTCAGCTCACACATAAAGATCAACCATTTATATGGAGTTCAGATGCATCCGAGGCATTCGAAAGCTTAAAACGAGCATTTACAACGGCACCTATCTTAGCACATGTCGACCCAACAAAACGCTTCATCCTCGAAGCCGATGCATCCGATTTTGCACTAGGGAGTGTCCTCTCGCAGACTGGAGATGATGGACAACTACACCCTGTCGCCTTTCATTCACGAAAGTTTGAAGCTGCAGAGATCAACTACGAGATCCATGACAAAGAGCTTCTTGCAATCGTGGATTCGTTTCAACAATGGCGACATTTCCTAGAAGGTTCTTCTCAGCAGATCATTGTCTACAATGATCATAAGAACCTGACTTATTTCCAAAATGCTCGAGTCTTGAGTCGGCGACAAGCCCGGTGGGCGCAATTTTTGACTCACTTCGACTTTATCATCATATATCGCCCTGGGATGCAACAAGGCAAAGCAGATGCTCTTTCTCGGCGCTCTTATATGGAACTTCGTCCAGGGGAACCTGCTTTTGAGCATCAAAAACAAATCCTTTTGGGTCCTAATCGATTACGATTAATGGTAGTTAACGCCATAACAGCTCTTGAAAATTCCACTCTTCTTGATTCCATTCGAGATCATATGGCCACTGATGATTTCGTCAAGGATGTTTTGGATCATATCGTCCCGGATCGTGCTTCTTGCTCACAGTCGAAAAATCCTCGTAATGACTATTGTCAGTTCTATTGGCATGATGGTTTTCTATTTCGACAAAATTTATTGTATGTTCCTGATGGTCCCCCACGGCTACAAGTTTTGCAACATTGCCATGACTCACCAATGGCTGGTCATTTTGGAGTTCACAAGACTCTAGAATTAATTTCTCGATGCTATTGGTGGCCTCACCTTCGTCATTTTGTTGAGGAGTATGTTCGGAGTTGTGATATATGTTGTCGATCAAAGAATCCTCGTCACCGACCCTATGGCTTACTACAACCACTTCCCATTCCGGAAACACCTTGGAAGTCTATATCCTTGGACTTCATTACTGATCTCCCAGTTTCAAAAGGTTTTGATGCAATTCTCACAGTGGTTGATCGATTTACCAAAATGGCACATTTCTTGCCATGTACAAAGTCGATTACTAGTCAAGAGACGGCTGATCTCGTTATGCGGGAGGTATTTAAGCATCATGGTCTGCCAGATGATATTATTAGTGATCGTGGTCCACAATTCATCTCAAAGTTTTGGAAGCACCTGTTCAAACTTCTCCACATTTCAGTTAAGCTTTCTTCGGGCTATCATCCTGAAACAAATGGCCAAACAGAGCGTACCAACCAGACATTGGAACAATATCTTCGTTGTTTCATCAACTATCAACAAGATGATTGGGTTGCATTTTTGCACTTGGCGGAATTCGCTTACAACAACTCAGCCCATTCTTCTACAGGATATTCCCCATTTTTCGCAAATACGGGCTGTCATCCTCGATGGACGATGAATGCGCATCCAGAAGTTCCTACCAACCCTGCTGCCGAGGATCGTCTTAGTCGCCTCCAAGAAATTCAAGCTAACATTCTCCACAATTTGCACGATGCTCAATTTACACACAAGAGGCTTGCCGATCGTCATCGTCTAGACTCCTCAAAAAAGTTCCGCATTGGGGATCATGTATGGCTTCTCCAACACAACATCAAGACCACTCGACCTTGCAGTAAATTGGATTACCAACGTTTTGGCCCTTACATGATCACTGGTAAGATAAGTGATGTTGCATTTCGTCTTGACCTCCCTCCGCACATGCATCTTCATCCGGTGTTTCATGTATCCCTTTTGGAACCTTATACTACAAGTTCAATTCCGGGCCGTCTTACGACACCCCCACCACCTGTCGAGTTCTTGGACGGGCCTGAATTTGAAGTTGCTGCCGTTCTCGATTCTAAAATCGTGCGCAACAAGTTGTATTACTTGGTCGATTGGTTAGGCTATACCCCCAATGATCGAACTTGGGAACCTGCCACAAATCTTTCCAATGCTGCAGAACTCGTCAATGCATTTCATCGCCAATATCCTTGTAAACCAGGTCCTAATACAAACCCTACGACCCGTGAGACGTGTCGTCGAAGAAGGGGGATAGTGTCATGATAACAGTCACATCATGCATCGAAAGGATCATGACACTCACATTATGACTCGAAAGGATTTGAACCCACGACCTTGTTGTACACATGTCAAATCCTTAACCATTGTATTAATATTCTTATATGTATAGTCTCTAGAATATGAAATCTAATATCATAGGAATATTCTATATTACTCTACATTCTAGAATGACCTAGAATATTCTAGAGTGTTCTATACCACTAGAACCTTCTAGAATACTCTAGAGATCTTCTAGATTACTCTACATTCTAGGATAACCTAGAATATTCTAGAGAGTTCTCTATTACTTATAAATAGGGATCTACCACCCATCCCAAACTTAAATTGGTTCAACGCCATTTTGTAGCCTACTCTTTGTAATCCATTTTACGCTTCAATATAATAATTCTCTTTCAATTATCTCTCTATCTCTTTTTCTCTCTCTTTCTCTCTCTCAGTCTTGACACTGACTACCCAGCATGGGAGCAAACGACAAGCTGTGTGTTGTATTGCTTTGCATCATGCGTTCATGGTCACATGCTCAGCTATATTCGAGAGGCAAAAATGCCAAAAGAAGCTTGGGCCAACCTCAAGAAATTTTCGCAGCCAACATGGTGGCACACAAGCTTCAACACCGTCAAGGGTTGAACAATATGCAACAAAGGGATATGTCAATCGCTAACTATACTTTGAAGATCAAGGAGCTGTCTGACGCCCTCAAATCAATCAACGTTATCATTGATGATGATGAAATGATGCAAATATGCTTGGTGGCCTAGCACCACGATTTGGCAAGATCAGATCGGTCATCCTTGCAAGGGAGAATCCTCCCTCATTTTTTTATCTGCAGTCGATATTGTTGGTTGAAGAAAATCACATCCGACAAAGGAACAATGTGCCCGATGGTAAGATGCTCTACTCCTAGTCAGATGAGGGAAGAGGGTTCGGCCGAAGAAATAGAGACTGAAGAAATAGAGGCTGATTCGGACGAGGCCGACAGGGTCAACTAATCTGAGAACACAATTCCCACCATTGGCAGGAGGCCAGGAACACTGCCAAGGAGTTCGACAAAAGAGGGAGCCACCTTGCCGGACCAAGCCACCAAAACAACCCGATCGAATGTGGGTACTTTGGAAAACTCGGGCACTACGAAGAGGAGTGTTGAAAGAAGAAACGAGAGTTAGCTTCGACTAGCCGACAACCTCATGAACTATGCCATGAATTCTGATTATGATGACCATGGTAGAATGTTCGTAATGAGGCATAAAGCACACTCGATGTTAGCACACAATTCGACTGACACCTTTCCTTTAGACAATGTATGGTTTGTCAACTCTAGAGCGTCCAATCACGTGACGTCTCACGAAGGTTGGTTTCGAGAGTTGAGGAAGCCTGATTGACCTAGCTATGTCGTAATTGGTGATAACACAACTCACCTCATTCAGCATGTCAGAAATGTCCCATTCGGGAATAATGGCAAACAAACCTCCCTCAAGAACGTTCTCCATGTCCCAACCATCACAAAAAATATGGTCTCAATCAGCCATATAGTAGAACAAAGCATACAAGTGTGATTCAACAATGAAGGGCGCATCATTGAAAAAGATGATCGACTTGTATCTCACGGTCAATGAGAAGGTTGAATGTTCATCCTCGAGTCGAACGAGGTAAAGTCGGCCATGTTTGCGAAAGGCCTCAAAGAAGAAATCGACTTGAAACCTATGGCACAAGAGAATCGACCACATCAACCATCAGAAGCTCCAAAACATGCAATCGAAAGGAGTCATCATCGAACTATCGAATTTTACAGAAAGAGAGAGCACTAGCATATGTGAGGTGTGCCAATTCAGGAAACAACACCGACATTCATTCTTGAAAGAGAGGAATGTGAGCAAAGGATTCTTGGAGGTAATCCACTCTGACATATGGGGACCAATATAGGCATCCACATTCGGCGGAGGCCGATATTAGGTCACATTCATAGACAACTTCTCGAAGCACACCTAGATCTACCCTATGCGGCAAAAGAGCGACATGTTTGGACACTTCCAAAAATTTAAGAATGAAGTTGAAAAAGCCATAGGTCAGCATGTCCGATGCCTTCGATCAGATGGGGGAATATACAACTTATCTCCGAAAGGAAGGAATTCGATAAGAATTCTCTTGCCAATACACACCTTAGCAAAAGGGAGTAGCCGAACGAAAGAAATGACACATATTAGAGGTGACAAGAACAATGATGAACGAAAAGAACCTGTTGAAGTCGTACTAGGCAGAAGCGGCTAACACAATCGTCTATCTCATGAATAAGTGTACAACCTCTAGGGTACACGACGTAACCCCTCACGAAAAGTTCTTTGGAAAAAAACTAGATTTATCCCACGTTCGGATATTTGGCTCAATCACTTATGTGCATGTTCCCGACGAGAAGCAACAAAAGCTTGATCCTAAGTTGGATATATGTATCCTCGTGGGGTGCAAATGTTACAATCCATCAACTTGAACAAAAGGGGTACTCACATGAACAAAAGGGGTACAAATGTTACAATCCATTGACTTGAAAAGTTTGAGTGAGTCGGGACGTCATCATTGATGAGTCGGCATCCTGGTATGATCCAGAGATGACTCAAACTCCATTTGACCCGAACTCGGCCGACCAAGAGATAGGAGATGAAGATCAACTTAGGTATATGTTTGAAGAAAGTCTAATTACGACCAGTCTGAGCGGACCACAAGAGCCTCTGAGTGATCAAACCACATTTTGGTCGAGTCCAAAGCTCAACAAATGCAAGGTCAAAATGCCGTAGTATGAGCACCAAATCGACAAAAAGTCAACACACTCACTCAATAGGGAACTCGAAGGTCTTGATACCCCAATTATTCAAACAAATGGTGTTGTGAAATGAACCGTGGACTGACAAGAAGATATGCGGTGTTATCTGTGGGATAGAATAGTAATTACCGTGTGAAACGAATCCAGATACGCGTAGGTAAAGACAACCATAAAGGAGGAAGGAACGAAATACATGCTGCACACCGAGCGGGAAAGGAAAACTATCGCCGACTGTTTTTTCGGATTGCCGAAAAAGCTTTCTCATAGTGGCTTCCACCCCGTACCATAGTCCCCTTACCCGATTACCATAGGAGTAATCGAAGGTGTTGCTTCCGAGAAGGAGACAACACAATTTGGCACGCCCGGTTCACGCTCTGCATTACAACGAACAACGTCGATGGATACCACCAGCTGCCATTATGGCGCCCAACCATCTTACCCGCTCTCGGCTCCCATCCCGTCGTGCCGAGCCAGTTGAGGATACTGCTGATTCCGCAGTCACACAACACTCATCACCAGAACCCCCTGAATCGCATTCCTCACTAGTCATCCCTGATACACAATCACATATCGGCCCCGATCTCGCCACTCCTCCAAGTCCTCTGGAAGTCACTCAACAATCCGAGTTCAACCTCTTTCTGGCTCTATTGGAAGACCTAGATTTCGACACAATGACGTACCCCTATACCCTAATTACTCAAATTCAAACTTTTCAAAACTATGCAGCATTCATTTTTCAATTTGGTATCTGTAATTGTCTTCATTTTTCAAAACTTAGCATTGAGAATTTGTATTGTTTCAAACCCAGTTTCATAGAAATTGTTTAATGCATGTGAATTTGTTAATCTTCCTTCGTCATTTAATGTTGTTTCAACTTTAATATTCTAGCCATGAATATTGAATCATGTTTAAATGCTTAAAAATATATTCATATGCAGTTTTGGGTGTTATCTGAGCATTAACTAAGAGACTCCTCCATGGAGTCTCTAAAGGTCTCTAATGTTGTCCTAGAAACAACTTCAAGAATTAAATTTGCCAAGGACCTTGATGAATTATTCCAATGGAGGCATCCATCAAAAGCTATGTGGGTGAATGTAAGTGTGTGTTTACACACAAGTGTGGTTGAGCTCAAACTTCTTAACATGGCACTCGAGCTTAGTTGTGTCGTATCATCATTCGCACGAATAGGTTGATATCGTTGTAACGGGTTGGTAATTCTTCTTTAGGATAAATGCAATAGGATGTGTAGGCATTGGATCCAAAAAAAATGCAAACTCTCTATCATATGAAAAACGTCAGACCACCATCGAGGCAGTTTCCTTCATAATATTTCACTTATTTATTTATTATTTTCCACACCCCCCCCCCCCCAATTGGAAATTTCTAGAACTATAGATTTTCATGTTTGTCTTCAATTACTTCAATTAATTCAACTTTGTAAAGAATCGATGGTGATTCTTGTGCAGCAGAATAGACTAGAGATATGTGTTGTGAGTGTGTGTGTATGAGAGAGAGAGAGAGAGAGAAACACAATATAGATTTGAACAACAATAGAATACTCAAGAAGATGTATATTACAAAGGAGATTAATTGACCTAATTACAAAGTAGGAGGAGAGTGCTTTATATAGTCACTCTCTCTCTTCATTAACTACCGAAGCTCATGGGTCATGGGGAATGTAAAAACTCATTAGTTATGTGTCATAGAATATGATTCTATGACACATAGTTAATGTGTAAATAAGAGTGGTGACTTTTGACCTTTGAGTGCACACTCTCAAGGGTGTGTTCACACACTAGACTAGGTTGAGCTTGATTCTCAACACGCCCCCTCAAGCTCAACTTTGGTCGGCTACTTCGGTTGATGTCTGCTTCGGCTCGTATCCGGTTCGGACGGTATCCGGTTTTTGCTTGTACTCTCCCTCAAGCTTGGCAAGTCAAGGACCATCAATCCAAGGTCTGACGGGAATTGCTGAAGCTTGTCGGCTCCTAGGGCTTTCGTGAAGAGGTTGGTTGTTTGAAGATTCGTAGTGATATGTTGAAGGTTGACATCGCCAGCTTGAACACGCTCTCGAATGAAGTGATAGTGCACTTCGATATGCTTCGTGCGTGCGTGGAACACCGGGTTCCAAGCCAGATAAATACTGCTCATGTTGTCGCAATAAAGGAGAATCAGATCTTTGATGGGAACGCCCAGATCCTTTAATATCCTCTTGAGCCATACGACTTCACATGCAACCACCGTTGCGCCCCTATATTCGGCCTCTGTGCTCGAAAGAGCAACGGTTGGTTGCTTCTTGCTACTCCAGGAGATGGCTCCACTTCCGAGGGAGAAGATGAAACCAGAGGTTGATCGTCGGTCGGCTTTGTAGCCTGCCCAGTCGACATCTGTGTACCCCTCGAGTTGAATTGGCGTGGCCGACTTATAGAGAATGCCATAGTCCATCGTTCCGCTCACGTATCGTATCACGTGAGCATTTGCGTGAACTGGCTAAGAAGGCCGACCGGATAGCTTAGGTCCGGTCGAGTGATCGTGAGATAGATAAGACTACCGATCAGTTGTCGATACTGAGTCCGCTCACACTCTGTGGTGCTAGAATTGGCATCTAATTTGAGGTTTCCGTGGAGAGGTGTTGCCACAAACTTGCACTCAGTTATCCCGAACTTGTATAACAAGTTCAGAATGTAGTGCTGTTGGGAGATCATAATCCCGGCTGGAGTCCGAATTACATCTATGCCAAGGAAGTAATGGAGCTCTTTCATGTCTGTCATCTCGAATTTGTTGGAAAGGAGGGATTTGACCTTGTTGATGTCGACTAGCTGCTCACCTCCAATGACCAAATCATCCACGTACAGGATGATGAAGATCAGACTTTCAGAATCGCTTCTTACATAGAGAGAATTGTCGGATTTTGACATTTGGAAGTTGATTCGATGAAGATATTGTGTTATCTTCGAGTGCCAAGCACGTGGTGCTTGCTTAAGGCCGTAGAGAGGCTTCTTGAGTTGGCATACGTCTTTTAGATTAATGTTGGATTCAAAGCTAGGTGGTTGTACCATGTACACCTCTTCTAATTCGCCTTGAAGAAAAGCGTTCTTGACATCCATCTGGTGGAGGTGCCACCCTTTCACTGCTGCAAGCACTATCATTGCTGCAAGCGGATTCTCTCGTGCTAGTACGGCGGCCTGCATCGCGCCGAATCGTGGTGCAAGGCCGCCGAAGCATACTTCCACCATTTCGTCATCCTCCACATTGACGCTTATCGAGCCGAGTGCATCACAAAGCTCCTTGATCTTCAAGGTGTAGCTTGTGATCGACATATCTTGTTGTTGGATGTTGTTCAACTCTTGGCGGAGTTGAAGCTTTCGTGCCGTTGTATTGGTGGTGAATATCTTCCTTAGATTCTCCCATGCTTCCTTTGCCGTCATGGCTTCTTGAATGTAGCCGAGCATGTGATCATGAACACATGTCGCCAAACAATACATTACTCGACTCGCCGCTTGCTCCCATGTTGAGTAGTCGGCGTCTTCCGAGTCGGGTCGGTTTTCTTGTACTCCCTTGATGTAACCCCACTAGCCTTGGCCGACAAGGTATTGGTGCATCCTGTACTCCCAAGATGCAAAGTTATTTCGATCCAACTTCTCGCTAGGGAGAGCGCTCCCCATTTGAGTATTCATGGTGTTTGATGTAGATTTTCTTCTTCTTCTTCTCTCTTGAATACGAGTTGTGTAGCTGCACTACAATAGCGATGAGCCGGTTCTTCTTGAATGCCGATGTGGAGCACAACACATGCAGATGGGCTAGATCGAGCTATCAAACCACTCTGATACCATGTAAATAATCGATGGTGATTCTTGTGTAGCGGAATAGACTAGAGATATGTGTTGTGAGTGTGTGTTGTGAGTGTGTGTATGAGAGAGAGAGTGAGTGAGAGTGAGAGTGAGAGTGAGAGAGAAACACAATATGGATTTGAACAACAATAGAATACTCAAGAAGATGTATATTACAAAGGAGATTAATCGACCTAATTACAAAGTGGGAGGAGAGTGCTTTATATAGTCACTCTCTCTCTTCATTAACTACCAAAGCTCATGGGTCATGGGGAATGTGAAAACTCATTAGTTATGTGTCATAGAATACGATTCTATGACACATAGTTAATGTGTAAATAAGAGTGGTGACTTTTGACCTTTGAGTGCACACTCTCAAGAATGTGTTCACACACTAGACTAGGTTGAGCTTGATTCTCAACAAACTTGCTTGCTACAAATAATGCCCTTACAATGTTGAAGAGGGGAGTAAATTTTGGTTCTTTCTTCTTTGTTTCAATGAGATCGCAAAGAAAGTGATGTTTCAAGTCCACATAATGTATGTTGTCACTCATCTTCGAATTGTTGGCTAGCTTGATTGAAAATTGATTATTGCAGAACGAAGTGTTGTTTCAAGTCCACGTGACGTACGTTGTCAGTCATTTTCGGGTTGTTAGCTAGATTGATGCAAGACTAATTAGCGCAGAACAAATTCATTGTTAAAACAGTAAATAAGTTGAATTCCTTGAGCACTGATTTAATCAAAATGCCTTCTTTGGCCACTAGAGCAGCGACTACATATTCAACTTCGGTGGATGATAATACTACAATAGACTATTTCTTTGACTTCCAAGAAATTACAACATCAGCTAGTGTGTAGATATGACCACCTATTGACTTGTGGTTGTCCACATCTTTGCCCCAATCGGAGTTAGTCCAAACAATTAGCTAACAAGAGGGGTTTTCCCATTCTTGCACTGGTAAGGTTGGCTCAAATTGTGTGGCCAAGTGTTGAATACCGGTGTCTAATTGCTGTATTCACACTGTCCCTTGGACAGACTAGGTTTAGGACAACTCTGTAAATATGTCAAAGGGAAGGTGACTTAGCTTGTTAGTATATAAACAGGTTTGTAAGCTAGCTATAGAAAGTAGCGTGCGGAAGCAAGTATGAAGACCGAACAGAAGGAAGGAAACTCAGGTTTAATGGAGAGCTTGAGCTTACACGGTATACGCGGGAGAGACAGAAAGAGAGTGAGAGAGAAGACACAAAAAACTATATTCAATAGTAATACTCAATCTGTACATAAGACGTGCTTCAGTGAACACTTTTATACAAGTCCTAGAAGGACTGACCGAAGTACTGACAGTACTTCAATGCTCATTAAGAGCTCCTACACTAACTCCCAAATATATTCCTCACGGAATATCTTTCCTAACGACCTCCCGGTGTACGCACTCGGCCTAACCGATCGGTCCCAACCAATCCGGTCCTCGGCTTCTTCAGCCGATCCGGCCGATGTTGAGCTTGTCTCTCAACACTCCCCCTCAAGCTCAACTCGAGGCTCTTCGGGATCCTCGGGCTCACAGCTCCGGTTCCTCCTGGCTTCACGCCTCGCTCGCGCTCCTCGACCTGTTCGACTCCGCGCGCTTCGACCCTTCCGGTCGGCTTGTCTGCTCATGCGGCCCTTATCAACTCTTCTGCTATTGCGGTGTCGACACTTCTTCTGATGCCTTTTCTTCCGCTTGGGCCTCGGTTGATTCAGCGTATCTGAATCAAACATCCGAACCGACTCGACTACTTCCGATCGGTTTTCGCTCTCGTCCGAGTTGGCTGTCTCCAACTCGTCTTCGGTCTTCTCGCCCTCGATGGCGTCATCTTCCCTATGCGTGGTTGGCTTCGGCTCTCTCCTTCGGTTGCTCCCCTTCTGTCTGCTTCTGAACTTTTCTGCGGGTCCGTCCTCGGTTTCTTCAGCCGATCCGAAGTCGAACTTGTCAACCGACTCGGTGTCGCGGTCTCCGCTCCTTTCCTGCTGCCTTGCTTGGTCATTCGGGACTATTCTCCCCCTCAAGTTTGGCACATCAAGGTGACGCAACCCGAGCGCACCTGAGAATTGCCGCAACTTGTCCAGACCAAGAGGCTTGGTGAAGATGTCGGCAGCCTGCCGATCCGTCGGAACGTACTGAAGTTCGACTTCACCGGAAAGGACACGCTCACGGACGAAATGGTAGTGCACCTCAATGTGCTTGGTCCGTGCGTGGAAAACAGGGTTTTTCGCGAGCTGGATGCTGCTGAGGTTGTCGCAGTAGATCGTCGTCGGATCGGACACCTCCTCTTGCAGGTCCTTAAGTAGCCGCTTCAACCATATGGCTTCGCATGTCGCGACCGCCGCTCCTCGGTACTCCGCTTCAGTGCTCGACAGTGCAACTGTCGGCTGCTTCTTACTGCTCCACATGATCGCAGCACTCTCGAGGGAGAACGCGTATCCGGACGTGGATCGGCGATCGGCGGCGTTACCAGCCCAATCAGCATCGGTGTAGCCGACTAACTGTGCGGCTGCACCGGTCCGATATAGCAGTCCCCGGTCCTTAGTGTCGTTGACATACCGAAGTATGCGTTGCGCACACTGAAGGTGCTCCTCGATAGGTCGCGCCATGAACTGACTGATCACCCCGACCGGATAACTCAGGTCGGTTCGGGTGATGGTCAAGTATATGAGGCTTCCGACAATTTTTTGGAACCTCGTCGGGTCACATACCTTTCCCGTATCAGGACGAAGCTTGACGCTACCCTAAACAGGATTCGAGACGGACTTACAGGCTGCCATCCCGAATTTGAAGAGCATACTAGACACGTAATGTCGTTGGCTGATCAATATGCCTTCGGGGGTACAGATCACTTCGATCCCGAGGAAGTAATGAAGGTCCCCCAGATCCTTCATGTCGAACGATGCCGCAAGTTGGAGCTTCACGCGGTCGATTTCACCTAGGTCGGCGTCGGTGATGACCAAGTCATCAACATATAGTAGAATACTAACCGGTCCGAGTCGACCTTTCCGGATGAACAGGGAAGAGTCCGATTTTGACGTGACGAAGCCCATCCGACGCAGTTGTTGCGTGATCTTCGCATTCCAGGCACGCGGGGCTTGCTTCAGTCCGTAAAGGGACTTCTTCAGTCGGCATACTGCTGAGGAGTTCGTTCCGGAGTGAAAACCGGGGGGTTGTACCATGTACACCTGTTCCTCAAGGTCACCTTGCAGGAACGCATTCTTTACATCCATTTGATGTAAGTGCCACCCCTTCGCCGCAGTTACTGCCAGCAAAACACGAACGGTCGTCATTTTTGCGACCGGCGCAAACGTCTCATCGTAGTCGATGCCGTGTTTCTGCGCGTAGCCTTTTGCCACTAGTTGAGCCTTGTACCGGTTGACCGAGCCATCGGTGTTGTGCTTGACCTTGTACACCCACCTACACCCGATCGGCTTCACACCTCTTGGTGCGTCAACCAGGTCCCAGGTCTCGTTCTCCGCCAATGCGTGCATCTCTTCCTCCATCGCGGCGCGCCAATTCGCGTCCTTCGCCGCTTCTGCGTAGCTCTCCGGCTCACACACTTCCGCTACACGGGTCATGTATGCATAATGATGCGCCATGTACTCGTTGTAACCGAACCGCACAATTGGGTTCTTTTGGCGAGTAGATCGGCGTAATCTCACATTAGCCGATGTCGAGGCCTTCTCAGTCGACGCGGCCTTCACCTTTAAAGACCCGTCACCGGTTCCCTCGGAGTCGGACTCGCGTCGGTATGACTCGTTCCTTTCCGTGCCGGAATCCGACACCTTCTTCTTCCCTTTCTCTTTGCGCGTAAGCCGTCTCCTCGGCTTCCTGCGTGGGGAATGCGCGGCCGAGTCTCCACTACTCGCCGGCTCTTCATCGGACTGGTCGTACCGACTCAGTCGTGCAATCGGTCCACTTAACCGGAGTGAAATTGGACTCTCTTCGCGAGTCTCGATTTCAGGCTCATCCGGAGGCATCTCGGCCTCGCTGACCTCATCGTCAGAGCTCGGATGGGAGTCGAGGTTCGTAGTCGGGGGCAGGTACCAGGACGCGGACTCGTCAAACACAACGTCGCGGCTGACACGTGCTTGTTTGTTGCGAGGGTTATAACACTTATAACCCTTCTGCTCGTCCGAGTAACCGACCAAGATGCATTTCTCGGCCTTTGCGTCCAGTTTCCTCCTTTTCTCCTTCGGTACATGCACATACGCAATGCTACCGAACACCCTCAAGTGTCGCAAGTTCGGCTTCGTTCGGAAATATAGCTCGTGCGCCGACACTTTGTCTCCGATCCGGTTCTGGATGTATACCGCGGTCCTTACCGCCTCGGCCCAATAGAACTTGGGCAAGCTCTTCTCCTCCAGCATTGCCCGTGCCGCTTCCACAATTGACCGATTCTTTCTCTCGGCCACGCCGTTCTGCTCTGGCGTGTATCTACAACTGAATGGGTTGAAAAAAATGGTAAGAGAGCTTATGGACAAGCTGGCTTTCGAAAACACCATAGTACCATTGATCATCTTGTCAACCATTCGAGTATTAATGGAGGAAAGTTGCCTTAGAGGTAAAGGTTTATATTATTGCTTTGTAGACTTCAAGAAAGCTTTTGATATGGTACCTCATGAGCATCTTTGGAGGCGAATGGAATAACTTAGGTGCCAAGTGAATATATGCTTGCAATTTCCCGCATATATGAGAAGGTTATATGTTGTGTGCGTATGAGACATAGACTTTCAGATTTTTTCAATAGCACTATTGGTGTTAAGCAAGGATGCCCACTTTCACCAACATTATTTTGTCTATGCATTAATTAATTGGAAGAAATGATTACCAAGTTTGCAAAGGAAGAATGTGTTGAAGACATTGCCATTGGGAATGTTGTGATTATGCTTTTGCTATATGCAAATGATGTAGTGCTTTTTGCAAATACTTTAGGAGATGCACAAAAGCTTATGAAGGCATTGGAAAAAATTTGCATGCATACTAAATTAAGTGACAATAGCTCTAAAACAAAGATTATGCTTGTCATGAGCCAAAAAAGAGATAAACCATGCATTATGTACAACAATGAGCCACTTTAATGTGTGGAAAGATTGAAATATCTTAGCCTTGAAGTTCCTTCAAATCATAGATGGAATGAATGGTCAACACGCCGCATAGAAGCAGGTAAACGAGCATACTATGCATTTGAGAACACATGCAATCTTGGAGATATTAAGTGTTGGGTCCTCAAGAAATATATTTTCGACACTTTGGTGACACCGGCTCTTCTCTATGGGGTGGGAGTATGGGGCGGTAGCATCCCTTAATCTACGTGGAAAGAGTTTGAAAATGTCCAAAAACATTTTCTTACAAAGTTTCTACAAGTTAAGAAACAAACGCCCTACACCCTCCTCCTTGAGACGGGATCACTTCCCATTGAGATCATGTCCATGGAAAGAGTTGTTGAATATATGATAAGGTTCAAAAAAGCCCTTCTCATTGACTTCCTAGAATTGCATGGGAAGCAAGCAAAAAGATCCAAACAATGCATAAAAGCAAAATTTTGTGTTCCAATTGGATGCAAGATATAGAAAAATGGTTTGGTAGATGGGATGCAAGACACTCGCTTCATGATCCATCACTAGATTCCTCGATAATCGAGGCCTTTTTGCAATGCCAATGTATCATGACATGGGACAAATTTGGAGGCTCACGCGTCACACATTATACTACACATGTTGCACCTAACAACAAAACCATATTCTTTGTAGAACATGGAAACTGTATACATCACTACATGTTAGAGCCCATCCTGTTATCTACCATTCGAACCATTGCTTCCATGCAACTTAGCTCACATGCATTACGATGTGAGACACGGCATTGGGGCACAAGTGATAAGAGTGGTCGGCCATGCACACTTGCCCTAAACAAGTTCGCGAGTCTGAGTACCACACTTTAATACAATGCTCTGCCTTTGATCATATTCGACCATGCTTTCCACATCTCTTTGGTCGAGCCCAATCGTTGCACGAATTTCTCTCACAACCACAATGTGCACTCTCGATTGCAACATTCATTGGTAAAGTTCTTGAACATCAAGAGTCACTACTCACTTTCACACGTATCACGTGAAATGTAATATTTTTGGTCTCATAGGTCATATTTGACCTTCAAAGACGATAATATAATCTCTCTCTCTACACACACACTCACTCATGCGCGCACGCACGCACACACATACGAGACATACACATATTTGGTGGAGACATGATACCTACACACATTGATCAAGGGGTGGAGACATGATACCTACACACACATGATATCTCCATGTTATGCCACATCGGATAGGATATGGGGTTAATGTTCTGTATGATTCTTAGAGGGGTGTTTGGGATTTCCTCTCCTTGATGAATGATATGGGGAGTATATATCACAACTCTACCAAAAGTATATGGGATACAAAACTCAAGCCTATAATTGACCTATTGTAGATCCAAGATTGTCTCTTTGTCTATACAAGGAATTATTATATGGGCTTTAGTCTAGATTGTCGATGGATGGAATTTTGTAACTGTCAAATATGTATGAATGGAATGCTTTAGTTGAATGATTGGTCCACGTTTATATTTTCTAGAATAGTAGATCGATTGGCCTGGCATATCTAACCAATGTTTAAGTCTTTTTTTTCTAAAAAGAAGCTACTTTCCCAATAGTTAGGAGAGATTATTACAAAAAGACTATACAAGGTGGCCTGTACATAAATCAAGGAATCACCCTCTGATTGAGTTCAAGAATATGAGACTATGTACATAGGCTTTCAAACTGACTACTTAATGTAAGTAGGTACCTATAGCTATAAGCTAGTGCCTTGCATCACCGGCCAGTACAAGTTGGATCATGTGGCCTACAACGAAGGGAGGGTGGGAGGTGAGTAGGAAACAACCAACGTGAGGGCTGGTAGTTCCAACTCGGGCCAAACTGACAGAACACGTTGTCGTGAAGATTTTCGACAACGGTGTGAAAATTGTGTGCAACAAACGAAATCGAGAAGGTGCAATGTGCACGTGTGAAAGGGGTGAAGACCACACACATATGCTAGCATGTTGTAAATAGGATTGAAATAAGAATTGTAAAAGAAAAGCTAGATGTAAAGTTGAACATGTGCATGTGTGATGTGCGCTCAATGGTAAATATAAAAATAAGACTAAAGCCTAGTAACATCTAAGTGCATACATAAGGGTGGAAGCAAGGCTTGAACCTTGCACCTCCAAGATAGGAGACAAATTAACTTACCACTAAACGCCACTACTGAGTGCTTTAGAATTTGTATATTTTCTTTTTCATACTCAGTATTTTGTAGGAAGCAAACTTATAGAAATCGTGGGCACAAAACCATGGTTTTAGCTTGTGGTTTTAACCCATGGTTTCAGCCCGTGGGTTTAGCCCATGGTTTTTGCATGGAGAGACCTATAAAAGCCTATAGTTGAGCTTGTGTAAGGGAGGCAAGTGATGTAAGTAAAAAAGAAACTTTCAATCAAAGATCTAAGTTATCCTAATGGTGATGTATCTTGTCTCATAAAATTAAAATCAAGGGTTCAATCTCTATCTCAATTTCTCTTATCTGTTCATCCTTCTATCTATCTTCAATACTTTCTGGCTTACGCTGTTAAAAACATCGAATCCTTTCGATCCAAGACCCCAGTTGTTCCATTTTTATAGTAGTAGATGTAGTGGTTGGAGAAATAATATAATAACGATATAGAATGAGTGTGGACATATAGGCATGCATGTGTACATACACTACATTACATTTTTTACATACATACTCGGGGGTAGGATATATTTGTCTGTATGTATGTATGTTATTTATGTTACGTAGGTGAAAGGAGATTGTAATGGTGTTTGGATTGAGAAGGGAGGAAATGGCTACAGGAAATATGCAACGGAGATGGGTGGGGTGGAGTTTGTTGTGTAAGGAGACAGAGAGTTCTTGCAGAGATTTTCGCATTATATGGTAACATACTAGTCATAGAAACACTTGTTCCAATCAGAGATGGTGAGATACAGAGCGCTTGAGAAGGCCACCACCATTGCGATGAGCCGAATGAAGCTCCACATTTTGTTCCAGCGCTTATTCAGAGGAAACAGTTGTAGACTAGTGAGAATAACAACGAAAATGAAGCATAGATATGGCACCTGAAGTGATGTCTGCCCATACTCACGGCTATCGTGATTACCATAAAATACATAGAGGCCATGAAGGACCCAAGCCACTATATAGTCAAAGACGATTACAGAGCATAGCCGCCAATATCTACTGATAGCTAATGCCCCTGTAGATATTAGTGTCAAAGGAGGAGGAAGAGGATCGGAATTGTCACAATGTTGACTAATCGTTAGAAATGCAATGGATTGTATCGGCCTTAAGGTGGATGAGGAGAGGTTTCCGAATGTTGTATGTGATACCGAAGAGATGGGTTACGGCTCTCCTCAGTATAAGGACCACCATAGAAGATGGTGATGGCCTCTATGAGGCTGATGCTTATCCCTGTTTCCCAGCGCTTGTACACGGTGTACAGAAAGCCGAGAGCTTGGAACAGGAGAACAAGCGTCTCGAACAGAGTGGTGCTCACCGCCGCTTTCGCCTCACTCAATATCGAGCTTCTTCTTCGCCCCGATGAAGCCATGATTTCGAGAGCTGATTTTAATGGCCGATGAGTTGCGCCATCATTATTATTCACCTCTCCTTTGGTGTTCGTCGAAAGGAGGACTCCCGACTCCAGCAGCTTCAATGTTGCTTCTCTTGTCGTGCCAGTTATGTAGTGCAGCAATCCCATATCCGGTCGCATCTTCACTTTCAAGATTGTTGCCTTCTTCACAATATTATAGCTAAGAGGAACCTTGCCCACAATCAAATGATTGTCCTTCACATGAGTATACAAGGCTTATTCAAAGAAAGAGAAGAATATGGGAAGTTACTCAACAATTTAATATACAAACACAAGAGAAAGCACATGCATGTGCTAAATTTTGGGGAAATCTAAAGGGGAAACGTGTTGAGAGTTATGGGGACTTAACTCTTCATGATTTGTCTATGCATTGTAAGAATTTATATGAGTTATCTCTTGCCGGAGATGATGTGTTATGGTTCTCTTTCTCATATGTCTCCCTTCTTTACAATTGAAGATATATTCATAGGACTTAAGAAATTGGCCTCTCGAAAGGCAAGCGATCTTCAATGTATAAAGGCTGAAATGCTCAAATGGACGGGAAAGGAAGCACGTGTATGGATATGCGATATATTTAATGATGCATTGCAACATGGTATACCTTATGATTGGACTACAAATTGGATCAAATCTTTACATAAAGCTGGAGATGTAAATAATGTAAACAACTATAGAACCATCATTGTTGGCTCATTAATGGCAAAACTATTTGGATGTCTAATGGAATCAAAGCTAAGTGTATGGGTTGAAAAAAATGGTAAGAGAGCTTATGGATAAGTTGGCTTTCGAAAACACTATAGCACCACTGATCATCTTGTCACCATTCGAGTATTAATGGAGGAAAGTCGCCTTAGAGGTAAAGGTTTATGTTGTTGCTTTGTAGACTTCAAGAAAGCTTTTGATATCGTACCTTGTGAGCATATTTGGAGGCGAATAGAAGAACTTGAGGTGCCAAGTGAATATATGCTTGCAATTTCCCGCATATATGAGAAGGTTATATGTTGTGTGCGTATGAGACATAGACTTTCAGATTTTTTCAATAGCATTATTGATGTTAAGCAAGGATGCCCACTCTCACCAACATTATTTTGTCTATGCATTGATTAATTGGAAGAAATGGTTACCAAGTTTGCAAAGGAAGAATGTGTTGAAGACATTGCCATTGGGAATGTTGTGATTATACTTTTGTTATATGCAGATGATGTAGTGCTTTTTGCAAGTACTTTAGGAGATGCACAAAAGCTTATGAAGGCATTGGAAAAAATTTGCATGCATACTAAATTAAATGTAAATAGCTCTAAAACAAATATTATGCTTGTAAAGAGCCAAAAAAGAGATAAACCATGCATTATGTACAACAATGAGCCACTTTAATGTGTGGAAAGCTTCAAATATCTTGGCCATAAAGTTCCTTCAAATCATAGATGGAATGAATGTGCTACATGCCGCTTAGAGGCGGGTAAGAAAGCATATTATGCATTTGAGAACACATGCAATCTTGGAGATATTAAGTGTTGGGTCCTCAAGAAATATCTTTTTGACACTTTGGTGACCCCGGTTCTTCTCTATGGGGTGGAAGTATGGGGCAGTAGCATCCCTTAATCTACGTGGAAAGAGTTTGAAAATGTCCAAAAACATTTTCTTACAAAGTTTCTACAAGTTAAGAAACAAATGCCTTACACCCTCCTCCTCCTTGAGACGGGATCACTTCCCATTGAGTTCATGGCCATGGAAAGGGTTGTTAAATGCATGCATAGGGTTCAAAAAAGCCCCTCATGATGCATCACTAGATTCCTCAATAAACGAGGCCTTTTTACAACGCAAATGTATCATGACATAGGAAAAATGTGGAGGCTCACGCTGTCGTGAGGATTTTCGGCCATAGTGAGAAAACCCGAGCGAGACGAATAAAGCGGGATGTGCAACATTGCACATGTACTTAGAGAATTTGTAAAATAGGAATAGGCACTAATGTAAAGTGTAAAATGCACCACAAAAATCATAAAGTGTAAATGTGATGTGCACTTATGTGTACATGCACTTGTAGACTAATGGGGAGGTACATGAAGTACGGGCGTAGTGAGTAGTGGGCATTGTGTGTGTGTGAGGGGAGAGAGTTAAGGCCCCATCAATCTAAGATCAAGGGAGATATTCCCCGTTAAAAGAAGGGGATTTGAGTCCTCCTTATGTAATGTGCCCCATGCCCTTACTACTATAAAAGGGAGTGAGGGGTCACTTTTCAAGGTTTTCCACTTTTGGGTTTTCTTTGGGGGGTCGCCATTTTGTCATTAGAGGTAGACCGTTAGGATTTTCTTCATCATCTTTTCCCCGATTTCGTTTTAGGATTTCGGTTTTAGGTTCCCCTTTCATATCATTTCCTTTCTCTCGATTAGGGTTTATTTCTTCTTCCTATTCATTTGGGTTTTCTTCTATTTGTGCTTGAGTCCTGTTTATGGCCGCAGTTGTAATCATATCATGGCTTTCATGCCTTATAGTGTAATTTGTTTGTTGAACCTTGTCTCCAAGTTCTATTTCTCTATCGTGTTAATCTATTCTTATTTCTCCTCCCCTTTTGAGCTCGAAGGCTGTAAGGGACAAGCTTCCATTTCCCCTCTACTCCCTAGTCCAAGACCCCCGTGGTCCCGCCCAAGCTGACACGTACTCGCGGATTTCCACGACATATTTGGTGAACCCGACGTGAATGGCGGCAAGGGAGGACGAGGATGGAAGCTTCATTAGAGGCATACGGGTGCAAGAAACCGAAGGGGAGAAGTCAACATGAGTTCGATCAATGGGTGGCATCGGTGAAGGCCCATCGAAGCGCGATGGAAGCATTCCAAGAGTTTGAGTGTCGTTTTGCTCAATTCTCGGAGCGGGATTGGAGATCGGTGGGGGTAGACTAAGTCCTCCTATTTTTTAAGACGGTCCATCAGGAGGAAAGGATGGACATTTTATTCGAGCTCGAAGATTATCATGGAGCACTCGGCCTCACCGACGATTGGTCCGAAGTGGAGTGGGTATGTCGGCAACACGATGAGAAGTGGTCAGCCACAACACGGCCCGCGAGTGGCGGAGAAGAGAGGGTGGTGAGTGACCACGCACTATCGCCGAAAAGAGAGCTCAACGCGTAATGGTTCGGAGGAGTTCAACCTAGAAACATTGATACAGGAGGCGTACGAGATCGTGAAGTCAAAGATCGAAGCTGAAGAGGGGTTTATTAAGGAGTCGGGTCCGAGAGGATCGGAGGATGGGGAGCAATACACCTCCCTACACACGGAGGATGGGGCCTATGTAGAGGCTGAAGAACGGTGGTGGAGTTCGACAGGAGAGGGTGTGAAGCAAGCCACCCTCTCGGCTTGCGGAGGAAGACCGACCGAGGATAAGGTCGGAATTGGGGAGGCAAAGGTTGCAGGTTCGGAAGAGGTCCAATGGTTCCCAGCACGGTGGTCCAAAACGTCACACGGAGGAGATGCAAGTGTAATCGGGTCTTGCATAATCCAGGATGAGATGGCCAAGTTTTCAGCGAGCGATGGTTCCAGGACTTTCCCCACACCAATTCTAGAGACTTCGGCAGTTGGCCCCGAGAGTCGACATGAGACCAAAGAGACGGAAGGTGGCAGTAGGAAAGTGGAGGACCAAGATGATGACATGGAAGAGGGTGCGAAGCAAGCGACCCTCTCGTCTTGTGGTGAAGGGACAACCATGGATAAGGCCGGGGACTACGAAGCAATGAGCGCCACTTCGAGAGTGGGTGGAAATTTCGGGACACGATTGCCCGAAACATCAAGCGAGGAGGAGGCTTGTGTAATCGGGAACGGGGTAACCACGGAAAACAGCGTCCAAATGGAGGTGGCTATGGATATGACATCAACGAGCGATGGTGTCGAGACTTTGCCCACGCTGGTTTTAGAGACTTCAGCGGTTGGCCACGAGAGCCCACGTGAAACCAGAGAGACGGAAGGTGGCGGCGACAAAGCGGGCAACCAAGACGAAGACAAGGAGAATGAGGAAGATTGTAGCGTACGGAGGCGAGATCCCTTGACACCTGTGTCGGAGACTAAGGCGGTTGCGCCCGACTGCCAACATAAGACCGAAGAGACGGCGGGTGGTGGCGAGGAGTTGGAGATTGAAGCGGATGACGATGCCGAAGCATGTATCCGGTGCGGAATGACCACAACGAATGGGGGAGAGTCCGACGCGAAGGTCAGGACTACGACGAGTGAAGGGCGAAAAATTAAGCATGCACTACGGCCGCTTGAGGGCCAAGAAACAAGCATGCACCCGGCAGAGCCGCAATAAGTGATCGACGATAGTGGTCGAGGCAAGTACGGGAAGAAAGATGGTGAGGCGAGGTGCCGAGATTGACAAAACGAGTCGAACGTGATTGGCATGAGTGGAGGGTCGTATATAGGGAAACAGAGGAGGTGCATGGAGAACGAAGGACTACGCACCAAGAAGAGCAAACACGGCATCCTGAAGGATGGAGGGCTGAGCTTGCCAAGAGGGTGTGCATCAAGACAAAGCGGTAACGAGAGCCACAAAGGGGACCATGACGGAGAAACCCGACACGGATGTCGGGATGGAGGTGCACTCTACCGTGAGAGAACACCATGGGCAAGGGCGAAATGAGGAGCGTGCAATGTTGTCACGCAAGGACCTAGGAACAAGCACGTATTCGGAGTTCGGCATCGATGCGCGGGTAGAGCCTTCGGAAGGCAAGCGCGGAACGGAGAGAGATGGCGCGCCGAGGTGCTTGGGACGAGGAGACGGTCAAGCCGAATGAGGAACACATGCGGTACATGAGGGGCGGAATACGACATGTGATCGGAGTGATTAGGAGTCCAATCAGAGGACATACACGATGGACAACGAAAGAGCAATTGGATCGGCAACATCGTCCGGGGAGTCTACTCCGATTGACCTGGAAGGACGGTGCGGGTGCCGGATATGGTGGATCAGATGGAGCCCATGGCTCGAAATAATGCGGCGGATACGGCGGATCGGGAGGCTACGGTGGTTCGTATGGAAAGGATGGGCATGCTCGAAATGGAAGACAAAGTCAAGCAAGGCCAACGAGGATGCGAAGGAACTCGGTTTATCACCATTGCCGAAAATCTCACCTCTTCTCCTTTCTTGGCACATACCGGTGGATGTGCGGTTTGGTGGGGGCGGATGTCGTGAGGATTTTCGGCCATGGTGAGAAAACCCGAGCGGGACGAATAAAGCGGGATGTGTAACATTGCACATGTACTTAGAGAATTTGTAAAATAGGAATAGGCACTAATGTAAAGTGTAAAGTGCACCACAAAAATCATAAAGTGTAAATGTGATGTGCACTTATGTGTACATGCACTTGTAGACTAATGGGGAGGTACATGAAGTACGGGCGTCGTGAGTAGTGGGCATAGTGTGTGTGCGAGGGGAGAGAGTTAAGGCCCCATCAATCTAAGATCAAGGGAGATATTCCCCATTAAAAGAAGGGGATTTGACTCCTCCTCATGTAATGTGCCTCACCCCCTTACTACTATAAAAGGGAGTGAGGGGTCACTTTTCAAGGTTTTCCACTTTTGGGTTTTCTTTGGGGGGTCGCCATTTTGTCATTCGAGGTAGACCATTAGGATTTTCTTCATCATCTTTTCCCCGATTTCGTTTTAGGATTTCGGTTTTAGGTTCCCCTTTCATATCATTTCCTTTCTCTCGATTAGGGTTTATTTCTTCTTCCTATTCATTTGAATTTTCTTCTATTTGTGCTTGAGTCCAGCTTATGGCCGCAGTTGTAATCATATCATGGCTTTCATGCCTTATAGTGTAATTTGTTTGTTGAACCTTGTCTCCTTCTATTTCTCTATCATGTTAATCTCTTCTTCTCTCTCCTCCCCTTTTGAGCTCGAAGGCCGTAAGGGATAAGCTCCCATTTCCCCTCTACTCCCTAGTCCAAGACCCCCGTGGTCCCGCCAAGCTGATACATACTCACGGATTTCCGCGACAGCACGTCACACATTATACTACACATGTTGCACCTAACAACAAAACCATATTCTTTGCAAAACAGGGAAACTGTATACATCACTACATGTTAGAACCCATCCCGTTATCTGCCATTCGAACCATTGCTTCCATGCGACTTAGCTCATATGCATTACGATGTGAGACATGGCATTAGGGCACAAGTGATGAGAGTGGTCAGCTATGCACACTTGCCCTAAACAAGTTCGCGAGTTTGAGTACCACACTTTGATACAATGCTCTGCCTTTGATCATATTCGACCATGCTTTCCACATCTCTTTGACCAAGCCCAATCCTTGGATGAATTCCTCTCACAACCACAATGTGCACTCTCGATTGCAACATAAATTGGTAAAGTTCTTGAACATCGAGAGTCACTACTCACTTTCACACGTATCACGTGAAATGTAATATTTTTGGTCTCATAGGTCATATTTAACCTCCGAAGACGATAATATAATCTATCTCTCTCTCTCTCTCTCTCTCTCTCTCTCTCTCTCTCTCTCTCTCTCTCTCTCTCTCTACACACACACACACACACATTGGGTGGGAACGCGATATCTACACACACTCCTCTATCCTCCTCTATCGTTCATCGAAGAATGGAACTTACAAACAACTATTTAAGAATCACAAAGAACATTTAGATCCATATCCCTATGTTTCGACACATCAAATAGTATATGGAGTCAAATGTTCTCTATGATTCTTAAAGAGGTGTTTGGGATTTCCACACCTCATGAACGATAGGGGAGTAGATATCACCATTCCACAAAACTCATGCCTATAATTTTTGTATTCAAGATCCAAAATTGCTTGTTTGCCTATACACGTGGATATATGGAGTTTAGTTTAGATTGTCAATGGATGGAATTTTTTCTTTCCACAACATTGTTATGTTATGGTGTGTATTTGTGTGTGGATCATTTATTATTATGGTGAACTCTTTCTCTTTGGAGTAATTGAGGGAGCTCACCGGCAAAATATTTTCCTTTGCACTCATTCCATTTGATATGTCAACAAATCTTCCACTCAATGTCACTTTCCACTAGTCTACATTAATCATGAATAGAAGTCACTCTTTTGATGCAAATAGGATATACACACATTTGATGAGAGTGATTGTCACTGAAGGTGATGTAGTGCTTATTGTTGCAGTTGGAGAGAGTACCCATTCATTTGTTCAATGCGTCCCATACCACTGTCAAATCATCCCCAATGAGGTTACCTAGGCCTCATATTTATAACCAAACCTAAGGTTCCTAGGCAAGTTCACACTTGGACCTTAAGGGTTAACTGAATCCCTAGGATTAAAAGTAATCCTCCCTTCTTTACATTCTCAACTAACCCTCACAATCTTATCCTCGTGTGTAGAAAAATACCATACAAACTACCATGGGATAAGTCATGGTTATGCCCATATCATACTCAAAAAGTTTGTTAAATGAGATAAATCTGAAGACAAGCACCACTGCTCTAAACCCCAAAAAGGTGTTAGATGTCAGGTCCCTCCGGATGGGAAAAAGAAGAGAACAAGCGAATCGCATACCAAACATGCATAATATGATATTTGAATAATGTGATAGCATACATATGTGATTATGAAGGCATGAACCTCATAAGCATACATAACACATATATGGTTTATACGTATAAAATATAATGACCAAGACAACATGATTTAACAATTTATATTATAATATAACGTCTTTAACACGTATAATCATGGGAGCAAAATGAATAGAATAAAAAGAAAACTTAGCGATTAACAGAAAATAAATAGTGAAGTGCTTTCCTTAATGACTTTCTTAATACAACCCTCGAATGACACATCAATCGATCATCAATAGAAAGAAAAAAACATATCAACAAAAGAAAAATTGGAAACTTGCTTTGATACCAATTGTTAGAGATATATTCTAATGTAAGCATGAAAATAAGGAAACAAATGAGAAAATAAAGAGATAGAGAGACAAAGAAGGGTGTCAATCCACACGACCACCCCCAAGTGAAGGGATCAAGTTAGACTCGATCCTTAAACAGCGCCCCAAACCACCACTATGGGCTTTGAGTCGTACCTGGTACTGGAGCGCACTTAACACAAGACCAGTTTTGGCCCTTAAGGGTTGTCTCAATCCCGAGCCTCTAGGATTCTCAATTAACCCTCACACGCTTATCCTCGTTTGTAGAAAACTATGGTACAAGCCACCATGGGATAAATCATGGTTATGCCAATATCAAAAAAGTGAAGGAGAACCGAGGGAGGCGTTTGAAACAATAAGGGTGTCTCATCAAAACTCAACTCGACCATAAGTTTGTCTCATGGACTGTGGCTTGTTAGGCTATTTGTCACAAGGAGATTTATTTACCATTAGAGGCTAGAGATGATTTATTTGTCTTTAGATGGTTGCAAAAAAAAAGGAGCATTTTACCAAATGATACAAGAGATGAATTGTCTTTAGGTGGTTATGAGAAAACAACAAGTTTACCAAATCAGATGAGCTACTAATTAATTTTCTTTAGGATACAAAATAATTGGGTCCAAGAAAATGTTTCGAAACCACAACCTTTAGTTCGTTCACAAGCTGAACACACCAAGCACAACTTTAGATTATTAATGTTCATTAATTCCATAGATATATTCATTCTTAATAGTCGACCATCGCTTGGTCACGGAATGTGCCAAATGCGGCACGCTCCTGAATCGGCAAAACCAAACCATTATATCGTGGGACCACCCACTTGGGATTAAATCATAGAATCATATATTCTACATGTACATATTTGTACACACCAAAAGTGGTAGTGACTCTTCTAAATTTGGTGAAAAAGATCACATCGGTTCCTCTAATTTGATCCCTCTTCTCTGCGTTCATGTTGGGCCCCGAATTTGTGAACAAAAACTGTTATACTTATATCTAAATAATTCCACACAAGAGAAAGAGAGGGATCCCTCTCATTCTTGCTCTTTTCCTTCCATCCATCCATCCATCCATCCATCTATCCATCCTTCATTCAGTTTGTTAAGAAGCAGAGCATGATGCTCCGTGATCTTCTACAACGAACCCTAGTGAAGCAATCCCTCGATAAAAGAAAAGATGCAGAAAACGAAGTAGATGATGATGATGATGATGATTCTAAAGGGATGCTAAATGAAGCCGAGCTGTGGAAAGAAGTTGCCATATCCTCCCACAATCAAGCTCTCCAACAATATGCTATGATGGAATCATGTCCAAAACCCTCTTCATCCTCGATGCCTTCTCACCCCTCCAAGCTCTCCAGTGTCCCTCTCCAAGGTCTTCTCTCAATCACCCTCTCTGAGCTTCGCGAGGGCCATGTCCACGCCGGGCGGGTCGTGTTTGGGACGCTGTGCGTGGACGCATTCTCTATCAGGGGCATAATGTCTGTTCTCCTGGGTGTGAATGCCGGCCGACCATCCAAACATGCACATGCGGTCCGAGTGGCCATTTATAATGCAGCCATGCCATTCGACACCATTTCGGATATCCAGGCACTATACCCCAAAGGCATCTCCATCGCCATCAAGGAGCCTTTTCTCAAGCGTGCCGCCGATGGCCTCCTTCTTCTCCGAGTGGATAATCCGGATAACATTGAGAGGGTAAGCTCCCATGATAACCCTTGCATTTTTCCTCCTCCTTCTTCTAGTAGTATTGATGCTTCGGATCTTAGAAAAATGGGCGATCACCTTTCCATGAAAGAGGATTGGAAAGGTGCCATTCGGTGCTACACCAAATGTATTACTCTAATCCAAGATAAGCTTGGGAATGATCAAAACAAAGATTTAATGCTTGTTGAGCACAATGCGGTTAGCTCATCTAATGATACCACCACAGCTATCATCGTTGATGAGCCAAATATGTTGGCTCTTGCATTCTCAAATCGAGCAGAGGCTTGGATGAAGCTAAATAAGTATAGTCGAGCTCTTAAAGATGCTGACGCTGCTTTATCTATTGATCCATCTCATGTGAAAAGCCTCTTCTGCAAAGGAAGAGCTCTACATTCCCTCAAACAGTTTGAATATGCTTGTTCTTGCTTTGAAATGGCACTTTCTCTCTCTCCGGAAGCTTCAGATGTAAGAGCGTTTCTTGACACAAGCAAAAGATGCTTGGATGAAAGCTCCTCAGATACTCTAGCCCGCTTTTCCGATTTCTTGCTCAGGAAGTCAATCTCACCGATGCTTCATGACCATATCGGCCCTGTTGTAGTAAAGGAAGCGAGAAATAAGAGTACAGGTAGAGGATTGTTCACTACAAAGAGTGTGAAGCATGGTACACTTTTGGTTGTTAGCAATGCAATCGCCATGTGCCGGGAGGATTCGAAACATTTTGCTATTCGTCTCGATGATAACAGGAACCGGATCAATAGAACTTCTCAAGAAAACTTGGTGACAAAACTTGTGAGGTTAGGCATGGAGTCACCTAGACATTTACATCAAATCTATGCTTTGTACTCATCAAAATCTGCTTCTTCGATGAGTGTACCCTCAATGGATCTATTTATCGAGGCCATTGAAACAGAGGAGACACTAAAGATAGATGTAACAAGAATCCGCGACATTGTGCGATTCAATTCATTTAGCACATATCAAATTTCTACGATGGATGATGATGTTTACACTACACCACAACATTTGACCGGATTGTGGCTGCTTCCTTCTTTCATCAACCATTCTTGCGTTCCCAATGCAACATGGACCATTGTCGGGAAGGCCATGGTTATCCATGCATCTTCTGATATGTCATCGGGCGATGAGATTACCATCCCCTACTTCGATACTCTCATTCCATTGAAGATGAGGGAGAAATTTGGCTCAAATTGGGGCTTTGTTTGCGGATGCAACCGTTGTGTTCTTGAGAAATCAATGGAAGTTGAGATGGAGGATAAAGTGAGACGATTTGAATACTTATATGACCAAGCCACCGATGAGTACATTTCTTCTCTCTCAGAAAAATCACCATCGAAAAAGAAAACATCCCATGTGGATGCTGCATTTCCGGCATGTTCGATGATATCAAAGCTCTACTCAATGATAAGCCATCAAGTAGACGAAATGCATCATTTGACAGGCATTCAGAAGAAGTGGATTTTGGGTAGCTTCTCACATGCATTTGTAGCAAACTACTTTTTGTCCTGGAAGGCACACAAGTTTGATACTCCTATGTATCGGAGTGCGATTAAAATGCTCGATATAGTGAGGGCATGTGAGCCAGGTAGTTTGATTACTGTTAACTTAGCTGCAAGGCTGTATGCCATAGCTATGGAAGCTAGAAAACCAAGGCAAAGCAGTAGTTTGTTGTTGGAGGAATGGAAGCATGATTGTGTGTCTCACTTTGGTGAACAAAAGAGCATCGTGTTAGAAAAGCTCTCAAGTAAAATAACTAAAACCATTCCAGCATTTTTGAATTCAAGTCGGCATGAGGATGTGTCAGTGTTTTCATGATATGGTTATGGACCCAAATGTTTCTCTATCAGGAGATGGTTATGGAACCAGATGCTTCTCTATCATTATGAGTTTCATATATCAAGTGTGCCTTCTTTATTGATTGCTCTCACAAAAATCACTGTGCCATTTCATGGGGGTGTTTTGGGGCTAGTAATAACTTGTATATAGGTCTTTCCTCAAAGAAACCATTGTATTTTGCATTCCTTGGCTATAATCTTGGGCGAATTTCCAAATTCATCACATCTAGACATCAATGGGCTTGCTAAGTGTTGTGAACTATTTATTTCAAGATTAGTCTTGTGTTGAGTTTGTATTCTCCATCATATTGTAATGTGCAATTACAGCTATGAGGTGGTTTGGGAGCGGCATTATTTTTTGTCTCATGTGTATTTGAGAATCTTAGGGGATTTAGAGAGGAAATCCAACTTTTCTCTTATCTCCATTTAGCATCAGCCATTGTGCATTTGGAATGTAGTTTTGGCATTAAGAAGCCACGAGCCCTAAACTTGGATCGTGGTGAAAATTGTAATGGTAAAAGCATTGGAATGAAAGACCAACATATTCTTTCCTTGTTTCATTTGTAGCTTGACACACCAGACGTACAACGAATGATATTGGTGAAAATGTAGTTTTGGGATTAAGAAACCGCAACTCCTAAACTTGGATAGTGGTGAAAATTGTAATGGTAAATGATGTAGATTCTTTCATTAGTAGATTGATGCACCAGAGGTACATTGATCGCCTCGAAAATCATTTTGATCTTACTACATTGCTGTCCAAGCTACAGTTGAGAAAATATTACAGTGATATGAGTTCTAATAACGTTGATAGTTTGGTGAGACTTGGGAAGATGTAAGTTACTTTTGTGTGTGTGTGAAGGCAAATCTATGAGTTTGGATTCATTCAAGTGTGTGATTCAAGACATTTTTATCTTGAAGATTTTACATTACTCAAGAAGGAAGATTTTCAGACATACCCTTGGTGTTATACCGTATTAGGTGGTACATTGTAACATCTTTCTTTTTCTTTTTCTCCAAAAAATTGTAACATCATTGGTACCCCCATAATACCACCAAGGGAAATTTTTAAATATACCGTTCGTGGTATTACTCCCAATGTATTGTCAAACGTACCCTCTATAAGTTTGACAAATTTTGTGCTATACGACAACGGAAACTTTCAAGTATACCCTTGGTGGTACATGAGGTACACCATACTATCAACGGTACCTCTCGTAGTTTGACAAATGCATATTGTCTATGTACCTTTTGGTAACAATGGGAAGCTTCGGTTTATCTTTTGGAAATATAGCTAGTAAAACAAACATTTGTGTTCGAAAAAGACTAACATAGTTACTTTTAACAATCTAATATTTTGTGCACGTTGTTCGGACGTCGATTATTTGCAGAAATGAATAAACTTAATTGTTTATGGATATGATTTAAGATCGTGAGGTGAAATAACATTAATGGATAGTGATACCATGCAAATGGTAACTTTATTACTTTTGTTGATTACATATATTTTTTAAAGGACGACTTAAGGTTTTAACAACGCGGTGTAGAGATATTTCACAAACTACTAATGGAAATCTCCTTTGTCCACTATAACAACCACTAGTTGCATAACAAAATTTGCATCAACAAATTTGGAAGGAAAATGCAAAGATGTAAACAGGTACTTGCCACACTCTATGAAAGGGGATGAATTTAGATATTGAGAGGCAACTAGATCTACCTTTCTTCCATCGGCCTCTTATTTATCAAATCCCACATTGAGAATCACTCACAAAAGGGAGATTCTATGATCCAATGGGATAAATTGTTTAGATAGTGAATTTCTTTGTGTTTGAAGAGTGTTACATCATTCACATCAAGTGACAAGGAGACAACTCTTTCTTTTTTGTTTGGATGTTGTTTGGTGACATCCTTGTTAACATTAATGGCTCCTCTCCAAAATTGATGAAAATTCATGTGTTTAAATTTATGTATAAAATCTACTATTTCTACATATAGGCCATTTTTCAATTGTCCCACCATTTTTTAATGTCCAATTCAGCCATTGGCTCATACATACAAGTTTCACGTTTTTGTTGCATGAGAGAACAAGGAGAGTACTAAGAGACCTTTTCAATGACTCATATTAACCAGAATGGAGAAGATTGTATTCAATGCTTTTTGCGCAAATCGAGCCTATTTGCACATCCAACGAGGATTCAATCTTTGCTTGCATTTATTGATGAGGCATGTCTTACCCTAGATAAATTCTTTTATACGTACATTTTACTAAAAGTGATTCGTAATGAACTTTGAAACTTTATACTCTCCAACCGTGAAAGAATCACAAATTCCCAATCTCCTTCTTGTCTATTTCATAGTGGTCTAATACATATAATAAATCTTGTGCAATGTGTATCTTGATACCTTTACACTTAAGGGTATTTCTCATGTAAGTCCCAACCTAAACGCAATATCTGTAACTAAACTCCTTATTTCTAAATTGCTTAAGAGTCATCAAAGATTTCCAAATTTAGCTTGGAACCAAGTAGATGAGCTTTGACGGTGCCTCAAACATTGTTGGCGTTTTTTTCATCTTGTTTATCTAGTTATTAAAGATTTAAAATTAACACGTATTTTATTTTCAAATGTTGGTAATGTTTAACATAAGGTTTTCATGGATCTTGGTGGGTATGTGTGTGTGTGTGCGCGCGCGCTCGCATGCGTGCGTGGGTGTGTGTGTGTGTAGATATAGATAAATATTCTCGAGAGACATGATGTGAATCTTTGCATTTTTATACTTTTGTGGATGCACGTGTTTGGATCTAAACTTTTTTTAACAATGAATGCCAAGAATAACCTAGAACATGTTGTTACATCCATGAATGTGGTTACTTAGGAAACCCAATGTGCATTTTAGACTACGCATCATTTTTTAATACAAATACCAACATTCTTGTAAAAAGAGAAGAGTTATTGGAGAACTACATTAGTTTATCAGAACTTATGATAACCTTAGTATAGTAGGTAGATGAATATGAATGGTATAACCTTAACCTTGGATCCAACAAACATTTGAACATGGTGTCATCATCCATCGTATATGTTTGAATGATACATACAATTACAACATAATGCCATTACAATGAGAATCCAAGCATAACTTAGATTGATTTGTATAGATGAATATGAATGATATAACCTTAATCTTGGATCCAACAAACATTTGAACATGGCATCACCATCCATCATATGTGTTTGAATGATACTATAATTACAACATAATGCCATTACATGAGAATCCAAGCATAGCCTTGATTCATTTGTATATCTTAGTTCTAATTGTTAGATGTGCATGGATATGCATAGTTCAATTTTAATCTTGGAAGCATTATAAATACCTTTTCTTTTTTTTTGGCTTCATCAATTGTTTACTTTTGAATGTCAAGGGTACAAAATAGAGTCAAAGTGATAGTCTTGCACATCAGTATCAAAACACATGTTGCTATCACCATCTTGATTGAGCGCAAGTTGCTCTGACAAGGTTGAGTAATAAGTGTAGTTTTATCCAACATACAAGACATCAAGATGGGCAATATAGCAAATAACAATATATCATTTTCTCAATGTATCCTTAAATATCTTCCTTGTCTTTATTTTTGGCCCTATAAGTGACTTCTACAAGTTGGTCACGAAAACTATCACTTTTATCTTTTCCAAGATTGTTTCAAAGTTTTATGAAAGAGAATAATTTCAACTTCATATATATACTCTAACCATAATATATACCTTATAAGATCCTCTAGGCCTACTCCAAGTCCCATCCTATGAACAATTGGTAGCCACATCTACACATTAACATAACCAACCCCTTGCATGAAACCTACATTGATGTCTCAACATTAATGTGTTTTAAGGGTTTTTAAGATGATAAACCTCTATTGAATGTAAGTCGTACACTTTGGTATCATGGTATTCAATTGATGTTGCAAGTATAAATTGCTTTGACCTACGATGGTCATAATAAAAAGAAAGAAATCCTAAGAAAGAAATCCTAAGAAAGAAATCCTCTGTCCCATTCAATGGGAAGTATGTGAATCTTACCTTTTGTGGCAGTATCCTTAGTTGTGGTAAATAGTCAATGAATGTGCCCATAATACTACCAATAGATAATCCAGGTTTGGTGTACAAGGCTTTGCTCTTATGAGTTAATGCATATTCTATTGCAAATAAGTTGATCTTTCCATCAAAACATGGAACCTTTGTAAGTATGAATCAAATTGGATATGTACCAAGTCTAATTCTTGCAGTTTTTTTTTCAATCTTGTAGAGTTCTTGTAAAACATCTAATCCATGTATTGGTTGAGATTGACAATCAACATGAAACAGCATCACACCATTCTATGAGGACATCTTCTATACATTTCGCATCAAAAACAGATGTCACCACTTAGACCAAGACAAAGAGTAAATTTAAGATGCTATCATTACAAAAAACCTGAATTGTCCCTAATATGCATAAAAGAGAGCATAAGTTACCCTTGGTATTGTATTCCTAGAATGGTTCACATATACAAATGAAGATTCACATTCTATTCACACAATGGTCCAAGAATATAAATTAAGACAATATATACATCAAATCCCCAAACATACGTGGCAATGGGAATCAGGTTTGCTCATGGATGATTAAAATGGGACGTATAACACATCAAGTTTTCTTAAAATGATACATTGAAGCACGAAGTTCATGAATCTGCTTCTCCATATCCCATATCAAATGCTCGAGATACAAACCGAAAGCTGCACAACTGTTGATAAACAATTCAAGTTACCCTTGTAGTATCAAAACATCCAAATTTGTTTCTGTATGTATGCATAAATAAATAAAAACACCATTAATTTGTTTTAAAGAAAAGTAGTACAGAATTCCTTAGTCACAGCTCCTTTTGTAGATATTGATAGAATTTGAGAACAATCTCTGGTTCTTTGCTATATGGAAACAACATCAACCTTGATGTATCAGTCCTATTTCTTGCGATCAGATTCTAATGATGAATTATTTCCATCCAAAATAAAAGTGAACCTATTATTTATTAGGACATTTGGCAAGAAAAAAGAGTTGCCATGTAGCAAAGAAACACTTCAATCTCAATCATGTTCTTCTCAGAAATTTTTCAGTAACCTGGAGTGATTAATAGGAGTGGTAACACTAATTTTACATTGGATAGATCTGAAAGGAGAAAAACATAAATTTAATAAATTCTTTGAGTTAGATGTATGGATGACATAGATTGATACCAATTTATAATCAACACAAACATCTATTCCAGATGAAATATTGGTTGGGTTTACGAAAAAAAAAGAAATATCGGTTAGGTGGCTGGGCAAGAAGTCAGGAATCCACTGGTGTACAAGTATTGCAGCTGAAGAACGGTTATTATCATGGAAAGAAAACATAGAACGTGAAAGTTTTGTATGTCAAAAAGATGAATGTAGGGATGTCCAGTCAAATGCACATGGATGGCTCAATACAATCAGGAGAGTAATGTTAAGTACCTTAAATCAATTTTGAAGCGTTTTCATTTTTATGCTTTAAGTTATACAGGGAACAAAAAATGAGCAATTGAGTAATTACCTGAATACCCCTCCGTAGTATTAAATGTAGGGAGCATTCAGAAAGTTTTTCAAAGCTAGGGGTATTCTGGTAAATGTGGAAAACGTTTGGGGTATTTTAGTGTTTTCCCCTAAATTAATTCATAAACATTATACCTTGAAGGTCCTAAAGGTAGCCAAAGCAACTCCCAATGCATCTTTGATAAGCTAAAGAGGAAAGAAAAAAGGTCAGTTGCTCGTCCAAAATTTTAACATTTCGTTTTCAAAGAGAAATATACCTTTGCATGTGGTATAGCCAGAACATTGCCAAGGCAAGTCCTGCTGTAAGTGAACCTTGTAGTAAGCTGGGATGGATTATTTCAGAAAATAATATACGCCCTGCAACAAAGGCGTAGATAGCTGCTCCAACCACGTCTATGCAAATCAAAAGCCCACTAAAGCTCAAGGAATATTATAATTTCTAGATGGAATTACACAAGAATTATCAATGGAACAATTTTGTTTTACTACTAGATAGAAATTACAATGTTATAAAACACAGGCATAGATAGCTGCTTCACAAAAATCTATGCAAAACAAAAGCACCGAAGGTCAAGAAAAAATATTCTATCGATGGGTTAAAGATGAATCAGTAGTGGAACTATTCTGTTTTACCATTATCCTATGATAAAATGATGCATACAAAAGTAGCAACATGATTGCCTCTCCTCTCCTAACATAATGTGGAGGATTTGAAAACCAACAAGCATAATGTCTATGAAAGCAACAACAGGTGCAGCAAATGGTTTGATAATACCAATGCAGATCGGGGAAAAAAAACCGTACCACCCAGCATATTTTTTTCTTAAAGATGTTTCGAACTTTGGATATTAAATATACCATTTTCCCCTCTTCGGAATTTACATCCTAATTTACAAAACTATGTTGTAAGAAATACTTGTAATCCTATTTTAACAATTTTAATCAGAAATATGTACTCATTTTCTGGGTATTGTTCTTCAACCCAACTATAAATCAAATCAGGTCTGCAAAGAATTTGACCTGCAATAACCACCGACATACTGCTCATATCATCCATGAAATATGCATGGTACTTCTGCATATGCACATACAATTACCACAGTAAATAAAAAGGAAAGACCTTCCAAAGTATATAGAATAGTGACAGCATTCTTGCAGAAAAAGAAACTTACCATTTCCCATGGGAAGATGGTTTGTGAAACAGCTGAAAACAGAAGGAAGAGGCTAAAGGTACATATCATTATTCCGAATATCACCTAGAGAAGAAGCATTTGTAGCAGAATGTGTGTTACAGAACATTTATGTCCAATGTGAGGTTTTGTTGAGAATGATTCCAAACGTCACATTATAGAATATGTGAAGAATGAGTGTAAATGAGAACACAAGGTTAGCAAAAGGACGACAAAAGTGAAGAAACTGAAATTAAAAAAATAAAATTTAAGAAAAGCATCTGACCTTCAGACATTACAAATATAGGTCAAACATGATTATTTATGCAAATATGATTTAATTGCAGATTTGGCCGGCTACTTGTGGAGTTCTTAGTATTGAAAAAAGTGTAACAAAATTCTTTCTTGTTTTTCTGACTATTTTTGTGCTATGATGAAAAGTGAGGCAGTAGAAAACTCTACATAGCATAATCTTGCATACAGTCATAAACATAAATTTAGAGTGTCAATCCACACTTGCATGGCATTAGATCTCAAAAAGAGTCACTATATGGCATGAAGCTTCATCAACAGTTTCACACATACCAACTGGAGTGTTAAACTCTTGAAAAACTAGTAATTAATTTTGCAATTTTAAATTTTGAGAAGACAATTTCAAATGCAGATGTGTTGAACCCTTTTGTTTGAGGATTAAGGATATGATTTGTTGCACTATATACATACTTTTCCTTTAACCAAGGACAATAATAAAGTATTAGCTAAAAGTTTTTTTCTTTCAGTAAATTAATAGATAAATATTTGCAAGTATGTCCCACCCTCCACATAAAGCTCTGTCTGGAATGACTGGTTTCTAACGAAAGTACAACCTTCTCCTGCTCTACAGCATCCAAATATAAACTAGTGAGCATATAATCATCAAACATATGGTAGATTCAAAAAACGCATCCATATCCACTACTTGATAATATGAAACTAATTTCACTTCACTAGATGCTGATTAATACCTTAATTGATGAAGTATTTAAAAACCTATAAGGGAAATACAAAAATTAAATTGGTAGATTAAAAAATCCATATTTTATAATAAAAAACACAATTTATCCACTACTATATCCTTTCATTTAGTCAACACAACAGTATTCAAACTTTGCCTCTGAAAACCAACAAATCAACCTATTGTGAAAACAAAAATTAATGTGCCACTGGGCATCCTTCCAACTAAGAGCATGCAGCATGCTTACACATTAGGGGTCACTACAGCCTTTCATATTGGCAACAGCCTTCCAGATGTCTCGCTCTTCTAGGGGAACTTCCGCCAAAAAAAGACACCCATAAATTGCAGTTAACTCATTAAAGCAGCTAGGCAGAGAAAGCGATACACTGTCTTGTTATGCACAATTGAGTGACTGGCTGAAACTTCACAGCATGGAAATTGATTATCTCCTACAGCCTTGAGCACCCTTTCTTGATTTAACCACACAGAACTCAAACATGGAACAGGCTTGGATGATCCCACCATTCCCCATAGGCATAAGGATAGAACATTACGACAATAGTTTCCTACACATATCATCAGATGAATTTGCCATCCATCCCACCTGAATGGATACACATGCCTCACATGGAATAGGTCGCAGAATTTGGACAGATCTACACATCATCACACCTACTGCAGAGACAGACAAGGAGATATCAAGGCCCGGAACCAGATGACAACTTCTGCTAGTTATGCTCTCTAGAGGTTGAAACAGAGGAGTAACATGTATGCTGTTGCCAGTATTCCATTAAATCAGAGGAAGATACCAATAGTTCTTTCAGGAATGCTTTGAACTCTTCCAAAATTCTATGGACTTTGAGGGCCATATATTCCTGGAACTCTTCCAAAATTTTATGGACTTTGAGGGGCATATATTCCTGGAACTCTTCTTGCTCTAACAACAATGTTCCTAGAAGAAACTCTTGAGAAGAAATGGAATACCCCTTCCAGGAAACAATCCAACTCAAACAACCAGGGAACCATCACAAAACTTCTCCATAGCCAAAGCTCCACCCGTGGAAAGAGCTATAGGACTCTGTTGCATGAAATGGCCAAGACCTCCAGATTTCATTCACAGCGTCACATCTGACCCATTTTTATCCATCATTGCCCAGCATAGGAGTCATGGGCCACATTGTTCTGACGCTTTTTATCTAGAATATCCAATGAGGGGCATACTGAGGATATAATATCAACTGCAGAAAAGATTACCTTTGCTTTCTTAGACTATGCATCTCCCTTACTTTCTACTTTCTTCTATTGTTTCTTGCTGCCATTCTGCTAGGTGCACGTTCTATTTTCTCTTTTCTATCCTTGATATCCTTCGATCTTGGCAACTTTCCTATATAGAGTCTGGGCAATGATCAATATCTTTTGGGCACATGTCTGAAATGGTCTTTGATTTGGTTTCTTGTACTCACATGCTCTTTCTTTTGTTTTATACGACCTTATCATGAGTATTGTTATGAAGGAGAGCTTAGGCCTAAATTTCACTGCATGAAGTGTAGATACATTACATTACAAGGCATCATCTCCTCCTAAAGGAAAAATATTCTTCCTTTAACTTTTTCAAAGATCACACAATGGGACATTGATTCCTCTGTTGCATGTTAGGAGATGTTTTGTTCAACATGTTAGAAAAAACATCACCATGCTTTGTTTCGTGGATCACATTGAACTAAAACAACTTCAACATGAGCTCCATTTCCATAACTATCACATTAACTTGGCAAATATGTACGCAGCCATTCCAGGCCTTCTAAACATGACGTTTTTGTGCCGTGGTTTTTCTAGCCAAAAGCCAATAGGCGGTTTTCAACTTGAACAAGTTGGTTTTTACCTCTACTAAAAATAGTTTTTTGCTGGTTTTTTCTCTCTACAAAAATAATGTAAGAAAAAGAAAAAATCATTTGCCCTTTCATTGCCTCCATACTCTTCCAACAAAGAGGTAAAACATGTTTTAGGGTGTTTCTTGTGGCAGTGACAGAGCAGATATGTAAAATTGGAGCGAGATAGGGTTGGTTATTCATGGACCTGCTATGTCGAGAAACTCTGTGGTGTCGGAGATTGGAAGGGGAGCATCAGACTCTTTCCGTCTCCACAGCTGCTTCATCTTCTTATTCCACTGGATTGACAATTGAGAACAAAAACAGAGTAGACCAGATCCTCTGTTTTTTTTTCTCATTCAGTGTTTGAAAAACAAAAGAATCACAACAGACTTACAATTGTGTCCCAAACAAATCGCAAGAACTACAAATTTGACTTGTTACTCTTAAAAGGGTTTATGTATCTTCAGTCTTTCCTTATATAGATAGCTCTCTTTCTGGTTTTGGCACCCTTTATCAGCCCTTTCCTTCATTTGGCTCTTGTGAAGTTCTTTTGAACCTTCAAGAAGCTCATAATTTTTAACGCCACACGATTTGTGGAAAGGATGGAATGGTGCAATTTCAACTTCTATCATGCAAAGAAGGCAATATCCATCATCCTCTTGCCAAGAACTGTGAATCAAGCAAAGCTCAAATGATTTTCTTTTCGGTTTCAAGCAGCAAACTTCATGAATAATTGGGAGTGTGTCATGTTTTGACACCTAATTCACTTGACCTTTTCTCTTAGCGTGAAAAGATTGTATTCATTTTAATTATAGAGATGATTCATGATTGGTCTTCTCTTTTTTACCCAAATCTCATTTGTGTTAATTCATGATTAATAGTACAATCGCAAACAAGAGGTAGTACATCACATTCGACTTTGTAATGTCTGAGCAAGAGGCAATCTATTGTTCATAATAGGCTACTTCCAAAAGTAAAAAGAAACAAATTTATCATTTTGTACTTCTAATTAATAAGGTTTCCATTTTTTAGTGGTGGGACTTTCTATGCTCCTCTACTAGTAGTTGGAAGCATGATTTATCACTCTTACAAAGAAGCAATGCATCACATTTTACATTTGCAATCGATATCTTATCTTACGTTGGTGCATTGTCTAGCAAATGTTTCATTAAAATGTTGACTGAATTTCAATGATGACAATCGCAAACTTTTTTAAAGGAAACAACATATCATATGATCATAATCCAATTAAACATTGCATAAGTGGATGCCCCTAATTGTTGAACAACTCAATACAATAATCTGATTCATTTCCTTCTGTTGTCCCTACGTTCCAATAAATAATGTAAACACATACAAACATTGCTTTTTTACATTCACAGAAATCTAAATCTCTTATCATTCAATATTAACAAGCTCATGTTACCAAAACTGATCAAGATTTAATGCAACAACTTTGCTCTCTAAATTTTGTACAATCAAAAACCAAATTCTACTACTACAAAATCTGCCATTCACAACATTCAAAAGGAAAATAATATAGAACTAAGCAAGGAATTAGAAATTTGTGGTAACAAAATAAAACATCAACAATTCTTCAATAATTTTTCTATGGGCATTACTTCTGAAGTATGTATTTTACTTACGATTTTACCCCAATTATATGTATTGTACTTTCAGTTTTACCCCAATTATAAAACCACAGATTACAATCACATGATACGTCCATGGTGGCTTTCACACAATGTAGTACTATTCTGTTACCTTGTCATATAGCACAAATACAATCGAGGTTCGATGTAAAGGAGAGATTTAAGGCACACGTAAATTAGAGAGACAATCTTCAATAAACTTTCAGACTGTTCACAAACCCGACTGGCTGTATTAAGTCTACTTATCAATACATCCACCTAAGTACTTTTGAGATTCCAGAGCTACAGAGAATGTTATAGTGTCAAAACAGAAGGATAAGTAAATGTGAGAAGAATGCCATAAACTCTACAACACAAGTTTGTTGTTAACAGGATCTGGACCTTGCCAGGTAGATATTTCCTTACATTCTTTCAATATTTGACGTAAAAGCCTGAATATGAAACAAAACAAGCTTCAGTCTATCACAAACACCACAACTCTATTTTTTAGCATACGTGATTTGCATAGGGTTTTGTGGTGTGATCTTGAAGTTCTGAAGAGCTTGCAGTGAAGTTGTTGCTTGCATCTCATCTCCATACTCCACAAAAGCAATACCTGGTTTCGCTTCAATCATTCGAACTTCTTTAAACCCTGGAAATTGTTGGAATAACATTTGCAACATCATAGAGTTGGCTTCATGGGGCAGATTTTGCACAAAAAGTATACTGTTCGGAAGGGCCGGTGCATCAGGAACAACAGGCTTCGGTGCTTGAAATTGAGGTGGTACCTGTACATACCACATTCATTTTAAGGTTAAGGATATAGCTCAGGAAATGAAACATAATGATAGTGAAAAGATCATGAAATATGACCAAAAGCCCAATTTGACAATGATGAACTCCAAAAAAGAACTATATTAATGATGAATAGCTCAGAAATAACAAAAAACAAATATCACAGGTTATGACCAATATAATGAAAATAAAATAGCTCCAAGATGAGCAATAGCTAAGAAAATGACCAAAACACTTTCAACAACTTCCACTCTAAATGCACTTACCGCAGCACCGTATTGTGATGCAACATGAGGCTCTCCATGAGTATCCTTGCGTCGTTTCTCAGCTGAACAAAAAACAACATACCACAGAAACTTAACATACAAAAAGAATATCGCAGTACAGGTCTTCAACACTAGACTCTACGAATTTACATACTTTTTTCTTCTTGCTTCTTTCTCTTCTCCTTGGGCACAAAGGTCCCATCTGCTTTCGCTATGGCATCCGACTTTGTTTTTGCATATTGTATTCTCTGGTAATAGTACAAAAAATTATATAGTGAAGCACATTAATAGAGACAACAAAGAACAGAAATTCATATCTCATTAATCAAAGAGATGCACAGCCCTCCACTTTTATGAAACGTCTTGTGTACAATCCCACCATTGAATCGCAGAATTTTAGGTCAATTCAACAAAGAATAACTTTAATAATCATAATTAGATCAAAAAGGTAGCCTATTTATTTAATAAACAAAATGAACGATGTTATTACATGAGAGATGAATGCATCTTTCTGATAATAAATAAGATGGCTCATATTAAGTATGTTCTAAAAAGTGTGAATGTGGCATTTTAACATATGTAATATAAATATAAAGCTCCGAAGTAAACAGTGATGATGTATTTCAGGGAAACGGAAAATATTATCCTAGTAAATCAACAGCACGATGATGTATTTCAGGTGGCCTGCATGTTTCAAGCCACAGATAAAATACAAGGTGCAAATTTTGAAAAGAAAAACGAATTTAAAATTTTATAGAACAAAACCCAGTTTTTTTGCAACTCTCATATTCTCCTCTGCACATCCTTCTTTAGTGCTGCTTCCTCTTTATTTTGCAATACACAGATGAAATGTCTTCAAATGTTTAAAATGCTTCAGAATGACATTGAAGAGCACACAATAAAAAGGTAAAAAACAAAACCAAAATGAGTATTTGATTAATCTTTTTCTCGAAAAAGATCATGTGACTCTTCTTTCTCATTGCGCCCACTTCTTCCTTGTTGATTCCCCTTCTCCTTTATGTTGATTTTGCTTCATTCCTCATCCTATTGCGCCTCTCTTCCTGGTCCTCCTCCCTATCTCCTTGATCCTCCTCTTCCTCTTCCTCTTTCCTCACGCTTCTCCTCCTTCCTAAATCCTCTCTTGTTATGTCTCCTATTACTTTTCTTGCTCCTCATTGCCTGATCCTCGCTCACTTCTTTCATGAATCCTTCCACCGTTAAATTACCATTTCACCTCTCTTTGTTGATTCTCCAAATGTTGTTGCATATTCTTTTTTCAGTTGTAGCCTCTTAATTATAATGCATGACAAATGTAGCTTTACTTTTACACTATTTGATGGATCTAGAAGACATACAAGATTCACATTGTTATTCTCCAAGTGTTGTTGCACATCATCACTTTAGTTGGAAATTCATAGTCATAAAGGATGAAAATTTTCTTTTGTGTTTCCACAATGTGATGGATGTAGGCCAGCCAAATTATTAGAATAACACAGTTGATGGCAGCCAGACAAGACACAATAAAATCTGATGATTCAATCTCTTGTATATGTCTGGGCATTGCTAAATATGCACACTTCGAGCTATTTTCAGACTTTATTATGATGAAATTTGGCATGTAAGCCCAAAAAGAATGAAGAGAAGTGCTGATCATTGGAAATATGAATGCAAGTATTGCATATATTCATGAAAAAATGGCAGATATCTCAAATGATCCATATGACAAGCATGATTTCGTAGAAATAGATCCCAAATGAGAACACTACTCAAGTGACTGCACTATTAGAGCACAAGCACCGCTTGTGACAAATATGAACTCTACACACCTTGTAGCTCTCAATGAAATAGAAACTTTCCCTGCCTTAAATAATTGTTGGCAAGCAAGGGGGCTAGTGTCATCAACTATGTGCTAGTCAAACTTGATGTCCTAAATTTAATACACAATGTTGAAGTTCAAAATAGATCCTTAAATTCAGATCATGCACCTATATAAGCAAGGGTAAAGCTGCCACAACATGTGGAAGCCAAAACAATGAATGAAAGAAAAAGGCCCCAAATTTGCCTTTGCAAGGGAAATTGGTGGGATTTTTCTTTCAGCCAGCTAGGTCCAAGAAATCCGGAAATGGTTTGGAAGATGGCATATTGAAGAACATCTGGATGTGCACATAGATCAAAAGATAAGGACAGGTTCCACTTTGGAAACCCTCCACACAAAATAGAATGGAGAACAACGCCACATAGATCTCAGTACGAGTATCATTGCAGTGGCATTAATACCCAATATTGGGAAAATCGCAAGGGTAGTAGTTAATGGCCAAGCTCACATCCAAACATCCATGTCCAAGAAGGCAAGATGTGCCATCACATTTGAAAATAGAAGATGATATTATGCAACAAAAAAAAAAAATTACAGCCTACATCCTTCATAATATACCAGAAATGAAAGAACATGTTACTTTGGAGCGCCTTGCATGTCAGGACATTAAGCATGATTTCAAAACCGTACCAGCATTTAAGACATCATACAAGGACAGAATCATACAACAACACTAGGCATGCTCTTTCCTCATCTATTTGACCACAGAACCAAAATCATGGAATATCAAAACAATGAAATTTGGGGACTGGTTTCGATTTCCATTCCATTTCAGCTTTTACATTTTTTCCTTCTATTATTTTGAAATTCCTCGCCTATGACTGGGGAGAGTGCATTGTAACAATTTTGGTCACAAGGGTAATTTGTGGCCCCATGAACATTAATATTTCAGAATTATTTCCCTTACTCTCTCTAATTGAATATCATACCATGGACTTGTCATAGAAAGGGAAATCTTGCATCTGCCTCAATGCATTTGTTGCCGAAGTGACATCTTCAAACACTACCCAAGCTTGTCCACGAAGCTTCAATGTTTTGCAAGCAATAATGTCTACAATCTTCCCAAACTGCGAGAAAACTGCGTACAGTGATTTCTTCAATTCTGCAAAATCCGGTAAAGAACACATAAGTTCATGAAAGAACCAAAAAAGAAGAAATAATGAGCTCCAAATAAAAACCCCCAATCTGGCAAAAAAGAAATCAATCAAGTTCAGAGAGAAACCCCCAGGAAAATAACTTCTTTGTTGTTCAGAAACTAAAATCTAAATACTCCAAAAAGAAACCTTTGATCTAGAGAGAGAAAAAACGATAACTTTCTTCTTGACCGAAAACTAAAATTTGAATAAACCTTATAGGTCCAAGTAAATGCAACAAAAAAGCTCAAGGAAAGACCATGTTCATACCCTCCTTCATCAGAAACATGAGTGTGAACAAACCCTATGTTTAAGGAAAAGTGAAAAATAAAAACACGCAATAGAAAGATTGTGAGTATACTGTCCATCTTCATAGAAATGAAAACCCTGAAAATGCACTAGGTTTCGAAAAAAATCTGTATGAATACCTTCCTTCTTGGTCAAAAACAAGGCTCTATATCATAAGAAAAAAGAAAAATTGCATACATCGCCTTCTTCATTTGGAAACTATCCCCCCCTTTCCTAAAATATATTGAGGCAAAAAAAGCAAAAAGAGCAAACAAAAGAGTGTGCATGCCTCATTGCTAGGTCAAAATAAAAAACAGAACTCCAAAAGGGTAATAAAACCCTAGAAAAACAAAAGATAGAAAAGGAGCGAACTTAAAGAGGGGCGTGCATACCTTCTTGCTTGCTCAAAAAGAAGAAGCTCAGAGAGTAATAAAACCCTAGAACATCAAAAATGCAAGAGGCAAAAAGAGCGACGAGGAGAGGGTGGGTGTGAATGGATACCTTCTTTCTTAATCTTCTCGTTGAGATTGTTGATGTAGATGGTCTGATTCGGAGGAACATCTGCCTGCATCATCTTTATCCTTTCTCTTCCTGTGTCTTTCGCTTCCTTCCTTCCTTCCTTCTTCTTCTTCTTCTTCTTCTGCTGCTGCTCTTCTTCTCACAGAGTCTTCTTCTGCTGCTGCTACTGCTTCCTGCAGAAGAATTACTCTGTTTTTATATTTTCCAATGTTTAGGGGGGCACTTTTATAAATATGTGGAACTATCAAATATTTAGATAAATTCATTTGGATTATTGTCATTAGGGTCTTAAGAAGCTTTTCACTCTTCATGCCACAAACAAGGTTTTTAATGAAGAAAAAAACCTTCAATTTCTAAGCCCCTCCCCCATTTAAATATTATATAAACACGAGTTTAAGAGTGTACAAAGGTGTCCTTTTGGCGTCTACGAAAGACTGATTGTGATCTATGAGATGGGGGGGGAGCTCACCATTGTGAGGATCGAACTTGGGTTCTCTCAATTCTGCGGCTTTGATGTAGCGTGGAAGGAGAAAACATAAGTGTTTGATTCCCAATTTTGTCATTTATGATCTCATTCTTTCCCTGTTCCATTTGAATAAGTGAGGATAAATTGCCAAAATATGCTTGATGCATCAAAATTTCGGGAAAAATTATGCCCAATAATCTATGAAAGTACCAAGGGTCAACACTCATATATACAATCATCAAGCAAGATGTTATGTTAATTACAATATTTCATTGTTGTACCTAGAAAGTGGATGGTTGTCTTAATTTGTCAAATACTCAATTTGTCACTTAAGTTTCGAATTAGAATTTGAGCATATACTAATTAATATCATTGTAAACTTACATTAGTCATTACCAATCTTATTGAAAAGTGGGATTGCATTGTTTAGGAAAACTATAAATGAAATATATAGTTTGTTAATCTTAATGAGGAATGGCGATAAGGGACCTTGGTCATTTACCACATATGCAATTGATTTCAGGCCCGTCTTTGCTAAGAAATAAGCTTTCCTAGGCTCTTGTTCAGCTAGTGACTATGGGAATATAGCACTCCAATGTATGCTTTCAAGGCGTAAAGAGTTCCCTGATTCTAAATTCCTACCTCACTATTTTATGTGGTGCAATACTTCCTTCCAGTGCTTTAGAAGCTTTGAGCTAAATGGACAACCTTTGATGTGCCCGTCAAGCTTTCCAAACACTACATCCCAATGGTTAGTATCCCATGAGCCAAATCACTTGGTTTTCAAATGATCAAACATATCATATAGCATTCTCGCCCAAGGCAATGTTTTTTCAACAAATTTTGGCAATAAAGTAGCTTTTCTAGCCAACATATGCAAATGCAAATTAAGAATACTTAGCCCTCCACTCAATCGTGGAGTGTGTGTCTTCTCTAGTGATAGGAGTCGTATACCTCTATGCGACTACTTAGAGCACCAAAAGTTGCTTATGATTTCTTCGTTAATCTTTTGTATCATGTGTTTCGGCCAATCAATCATAATTAAGTAATACGGCATGGAGTGGCCATGTTGCAATCTTCCAATAGCTTAGCTTTTGTCTCACTTTTTGCAAAGCCCATTCGGCCTTTCTTTTCCCTGTTGCATTCCATCCCAATGGATAGCCTGTTGCAGACGAGGTCGTCTATGCGGAAGATCAAGAAGCATTCGATTAGTGCTGAATACCTGCGTATGACAGTTTCTAGTCGTTGCACAGAGAGAGAGAGAGAGAGAGAGAGAGAGAGAGAGAGAGACACAAAAGACTTCTTATTCCACAAAGCAATAATACAACACCCAACCTTGCAAAAAGGTTACAAGGTCAATATATATAGTGACCGACTTAGGGCAACTACCATTTATGCTAATTACACAAATGGCCCAAAGGGATAGTGTGAATACGTCCATTATACACTTGTATTCGACACTCCCCCGTAATGGGCGTATACATGGGTTATCTAAGATTACAGGTATAGACTTAGGTTCTCGGACATATCAGCTTTGTTCGAGTCGGCAGGGTCCGAAGGCAGAAGACCGAACTGGTCAGGTCGGAACAGTTGAAGCCGATCATTAAGGAAATGATGTCGGTTGTCGGGAACCATCCTGCTCTGTGTCCGGCTCTAACCGGACTGGTTTGTCGTTACGCCCATCTGATGCCGAAGAAACCGAAAGCGGTCTGCCGAAAGACACTTGGTCATTCCATCTGCGACATTGTCGGTTGTGGATATTTTCTCTAGACCGATTTTCCCTGAAATGACGCAGTCCCGAACGAAGTGATATCGAACGTCGATATGTTTGGAGGCGTTGTGGTGAACCGGATTTTTCGACAAGGCAACAGCACCTTGACTGTCGCTGTAGACAACTGGAGCCGAGTCATGGTCGACTTGTCGAAACGTGTGCGCCAGCCGACCGAGCCACAAAGCTTCTTTTGCTGCGTCGGACGCAGCTACATATTCTGCTTCGGTCGTTGAGGTCGTTGTGCACTCCTGAAGTTTCGACTTCCACGAGATTGCTCCATTGCCGAATTTGAAGCAGTATTCGGTTGTTGATTTCCGACTGTCTATACAGCCGGCGAAATCCGAGTCGGTGTAACCGACTACGCCTGAGGTTCGGTTCGGACCGAAAAGAATGTCGTGGTCTTTTGTGCCAGCCAGATATCTGAACACATGCTTGACTGCGTTCCAATGCGATCGGCCAGGATTGTGCATAAATCTGCTAACGACTCCTACGGCATGAGAGATATCAGGCCGTGTCGCGACCATCAGGTACATAAGGGAGCCGACTGCCGGTGCATACGGTACCGACTTCATATCTTCCCCCTCCGGACCGGATGTCGGGCAGTCTCGCTGAGAGAGCCGAAGATTCATGGGGAGCGGGGTTGAAGCAGATTTGGCTGATTGCATGTTGAAGCGTTCCAAGACACGTCCGATATAGTCGGTCTGAGACAAAAAAAGATGTCGTTTATCGCGATGCCGACTAATCTTCATGCCAAGGATGTGTCGTGCCGGACCGAGGTCCTTCATGGCAAACTTCAACCGCAGTTGCCGAATGAGATCGGCAAGTTCGCCCGCGTGGCGTCCAGAAATTAGCATGTCGTCCACGTAGATGATGAGGAAGATGGGTGATCCATCTTGAGCTGTGTTGGTAAAAAGACAATGGTCCTCATCGCTTTTTGAGAAGCCGATCGATTGGATGAAGTCGTCGAACTTCTTGTACCATTGTCGCGGTGCCTGTTTGAGGCCGTATAGACTCTTCCTGAGTCGGCAGACTAGATGTTCTTGGCCAGTTGCCACGAAGCCTTTTGGCTGCTCCATATAAATTTCCTCGTCAAGATCACCATGGAGGAAGGCTGTTTTGACATCTAGCTGAATCAGCTCCAAGTTGTCGGCTGCCACTACGCCGAGCAGAAAACGAAGGGTTGTCATTTTCACCACTGGTGAAAAAATCTCGTCGAAGTCGACGCCATATTCTTGTCGGAAGCCCTTCGCAACTAATCTGGCCTTGTACTTTGGGGTGGTCGAATCAGACGTCTCTTTTAGTCGATAAACCCACTTGCAAGGGAGAGCACGTCGGTTCCTAGGTAATTCGACCAGATCCCAAGTCTTGTTTGCCCGAATGGAGTGCATTTCCGACTCCATCGCCAGATGCCAGGTGGCGGAATCGACAGATGTCGATGCTTCTTCGTAAGACGTCGGTTCGCCGGCGTCGGTGAAGAAAATTCCAGGAGAATACCTCTCCGGAGGTTGCGACAGTCTCTCGGATCGTCGAGGTATGATTGGACTGGTCGCATCGGGTATCGAGGTCGGATGGTCCGAAACCGAATCATTCGGCTGTGCCGAGTCAGAGTTGTCCGAGTCGGTAGTGTAAGGTTCAGCTACCCGTGAAGCTGACCGTGTGTTAAGAGCGGGGCCTTCTTGAAGGGTCGGTACATCTGAAAATGTGACCCTTCGGACTTCGATCGGTGTTTTGACTGATGGATTCATAGCCGACTCGTTGAACACAACGTTCGAACTTCGGACGATTTGTCTGCGTTCGGGATCCCAGAGTCGGTATCCCATTTCGCCGTCGGATCCATATCCAAGGAAAATGCATTTCCTGGACCGAGGTGCAAGTTTTCGGCGATCATCTTTCGGAATAAGGGCGTACGCCTCGCATCCGAAGATCCTCAGCTTGTCGTAATTCGGCTTACTGCCGATCCATAGTTCCTGAGGAATTTGAAGTCCTAGAGGTCTACTGGGTGACATATTGATTATGTGTACTGCCGTGAGTAGAGCCTCTGCCCAGAAGCCATCCGACAGTCCGGAGTGTTGGAGCATGGAAACTATCCGTTCTTGGATTGTCCGATTCATGCGTTCGGCAATCCCGTTTTGCTCCGGACTGTGTGGTGCCGTAAATTCACGTCGGATGCCGCGTTGTCGGCAGAATTTGACGAATTCTTCGGATTTGAACTCTCCCCCATTGTCTGTCCGAAAGCATTTCAGCTTTCGGTCGGTTTGATTTTCTACCATAGCGAGCCAATCTGAGAAGATCGAGAAGACCCGATCTTTGGTGCGAATTGGATAAGCCCACACCTTTCGAGTCGAATCGTCAATAAAAGTGACGAAGTAAGAGGCACCGCCAAGAGACTGATGCGGCATTGGGCCACAGACGTCCGAGTGGACTAAATCGAGAGGTCTCGTTTCTCTTGGTGCTGATGTCGGGTGTGATGCGGCTACTTGTTTGCCATACTGGCAATGCTCGCAGAATTGATGGTCGGAGAAGGAGAGTTTGGGGATGTATCCGACTCTAGATAGGTGCGTGATGCCGGCCTTGTTGAGGTGTCCTAATCTTCTGTGCCATAGTGATGACACAGGAATATCCACCAAAAACAGGTTACCCTCTCTGAGCGTAACATGTAACGGATACAGGGAGTGTATCTTGGGTCCTCTAGCAAGCAGGAGGTTCCCCCTGTGGAGTGTCCACCCTCCCGAAGAAAAACCGGCACGAATGCCGTCTTCATCTAGTTGTCCGACTGAGATCAATGGCCTTGAGAGCTCGGGTACATGTCGGACATTGTGGAGTACAAGTGTAGAGCCGCCTGCAAGGTTGAGCTCTACTGTGCCGATTCCGATGATGTCACAGTGTTGTGAGTTGCCGACTCGAACTGAGTCGGAGTGACGGATCGTATATTGCCGAAATTGGGATCGATGAGGAGTCACGTGAAATGACGCGCCCGAATCTAAGAGCCATGTGCTCGATTCTTCAGTCGTGAGTAGAACTTCTGATCCGACTGGATTTTCGATTGATAGTATATTCGGGTCGTCTAGTAGCACATCAGCTGAGAAGCTGACGTAATTGATCTCCTCATGCCGGCCACTCTTCTTGTCTGATCTCTGAGACTTGTCATTCTTGTTCTTGAGTGCGCGGCAGTCGGCTTTGATGTGTCCGGGTTTCTTGCAGTAATTGCAGATTCGGTTATCCCGTGACTGGCTCCGTCTTCGCTGATTGTTCGGCGGTCGTGAGGAATCTCTTCCTCGTATGTTCGATCGGTCTGTCGAACCTTGTACTACATAAGCGTCGTCTGTTGAGTCTTTGGCGAAAGACTTTCTCCGAGCTGCTTCGGTCAGGATTGCGCTCGTGACTTCGGAGTATTTAACAGCCGTGGTTGACGCGTGCGTTGCACACGGTTGTGACGAAAGTTTCCCATGATGAGGGAAGGCTGCTCATGAGTATCATTGCTCTGAGTTCATCCTCGATTGCCGTCCCCTGTGATGAGATTTGGGAGCTTATGCTTTCGTACTCGTTGAGATGTGCTTGAACCGAATCGGATTCTTTCATCCGCAAGTTGTAGAGGCGCCGGATCAGAAACATCTTCGTTGCAGCGACCTTCTTTTCGTAGGTGTCCGACAGTGTTTTCCACAGTTCGAATGCTGTCGTACACGATTGCACCGTAAAGTATACCGATTCCGATAGGTGCATCCGAATCGTGGCGCGGACGATTCTGTCCAGCTTCTGCCACTCAATTGGTTTGTATCCTTCTGGAGGTTCTTCATTTTCGATGGGATCGATTTGCCCCTTGACTATGAGATAGTCCTGCATTTGCTCCTTCCAGAAGTTGAAGTTCGATCCATCGAACTTTCGTAGACTCATTTCTGACGAGCCGGATGTTGATGCCATCAAATTCGGTTTCGGTTGACGAAGCTCGGTTCGAAGTTGACTACGAACCTTGTTGGAGTGCAGCCGGTTGGCTCACCCGATATCGTTCTAGTCGGATTTGAACCCGAGTCGGTTCGGCTTCGGAACTTGCTCGAATTGACTCCGGTAGCTTGAGGGACAGAACCGACTGGTCTTCCCGAATGTTGCCGAGTCGGAGTGAGCCCGGTTCGCTTCAGATATATATGCCGAATACCGATTATTAAAACCGATTATCTGGACCGATTCTGCTTCGGTTGACTGCAGCAACGAGAGAGACGGATCCAACTGATCCTCCCGAATGTCGATCAGCCAGATGAAGCACGAATTTGGGTTGTTGTCTTGAGACCGATCTGCACCGAGTGGTTACAATGAGCGGCGAGCAGCGTTTGATGACCTCTTCGGATGCCGTTTAACCGAATGGAGCACGATTGTGTCAATGTTGCACAAGGGGATTTCACCTCGAGCGGTTACGATCACAAGGGATAGAGTACAACCTGCTGGCTTACTCCAAGCGAAGATGATCTAACGCGATGAGATGCAAGCCTCGTTTCTCTTCTTCTTCTCTCTTCTTCGAATGACACAGGAAACCGAATGCTGTGCAGGCTGAGACGACGGCCGACAGCGGATTGAAGGACCGACTACTGTGCAGGCTCTGATACCAGATGTTGCAGACGAGGTCGTCTATGCGGAAGATCAAGAAGCATTCGATTAGTGCTGAATACCTGCGTATGACAGTTTCTAGTCGTTGCACAGAGAGAGAGAGAGAGAGAGAGAGAGAGAGAGAGAGAGAGAGAGAGAGAGACAAAAGACTTCTTATTCCACAAAGCAATAATACAACACCCAACCTTGCAAAAAGGTTACAAGGTCAATATATATAGTGACCGACTTAGGGCAACTACCATTTATGCTAATTACACAAATGGCCCAAAGGGATAGTGTGAATACGTCCATTATACACTTGTATTCGACATAGCCAAGATGTCCAACCATTTCATTTGGGCTAACAACTTGACTTGGTCACAAAAGTTGATGCCAACTATATGGTGTGAAGGGTAGAAGTTTGGACTTGTTGAAGTTAACATGCAATCCAACAACTAATCCATACTATTTGAGGGCATCATAATCACCCTCATATCATTTGGATAGTTTCGTGACAAGAATGATGTATCATCATTATAGTTTTGGGCCACATCATCGTGTTATTTGGAATCAAGTCACTAAGTTGGCCCTTTCCTTAGTACTTGTGCCATCTCTAGATGGAGATCGCAGGATTCAAGATTGGATGTTACAAAAAAAAAACATTGTTATTCCAATGCATAACATTACAACACATTCAATGTATATGTTGTTGCAACTTGTCCCGTGGTTTCACGAACATGCAAATGCATTATGGAACCTACACAAAACGTAGTCCTAGTGGAAAAACAGGCTTACAAGCTTATGGAGCTCTGGTCTTCCACTTAAGCAACGGGTATTCCTATGGAGATGCCTATTGGGTGTGCTCCCGACTAGGTCGAATCTTCAAAAGAGATCGATAGCCTCACCAAATTGTGCAAGATGTGGTGGACGATTGGAAACGGTCCCACACTTATTATGGACTTGTTCATTCACTACATCATCTGTACAGAGACTAAGCACATCTCTTTATCACAGATTTCCCGGTCGAAGGTTTGATAAACACTTTTGGCTATTTGGACAAATTCCATGCGCCCTATCCAACAATGCCTATTTTCTCCAATGGACACGATTTTGGGCACTATGGACCATTTGGACAGCCCGCAATAATAAGGTCTTTAATCGAAACCAAATGCATGAAGTTAGCTTTTTTAAGCAATCCCTCAGGCAATCTCTATTTGATTGTTTGCAACTTAGAGACATCACACTACAAATCTATAATCTTTACTTTGAGTGCTTTTAAGCTCTTTAGTGTCTAATCGACACTTGTATATTTTTCTTTATTCTTTGTGGGTTTTCACCTCACTTTGAGGTTTCCCACTATTAATAAAATAATTACTAAAAAATAATAATGAGGAATGACTTGGATTCTATGCAACAAAAATTTATATTATGAATTAGATTGAGTTAATGTGTTGTTCTTTTTAGTGTCGATTACATTGCTCTGGACATTCCTTCAGTCAAATGTTGTTTGGGGATGAATCCTTCCTAAGATGGTAGGTTATTGATAAGAGTCTATTACTAATCAATAGACCAAATAAAAGTAAACAAAAGGTGAATAGGTTTGATAGAAGAACCTGATCCTCATGACTACTCCGAAGTTTTGATTAAGACATAACCAACTTATCATTGATGTACCATATTAACGGATGTTAGCATGACAAGTGCCTTGGGCTAGGCTTGTTAGGAGTCCATTACTATCAATAAACCAAATAAAAGTAAAAGAAAGGTGAATAGTTTGGATAGAAGAACATGATTCTCCCTACCACCCTTGAGCTATGATTAAGACATAGCCAACCTACCGCTTATGTCTCATACCAATTGATATTAAGATGACTAATACCTTGGAATAGATAACACAGATGTTGCGATGAAAGCCGAAATCACATCACTAGTATATCGAGACTTTAGCCTTTCGAAGTAATGTGTTTTATGAGCATAGCTAGGCCTCATAGTTATCCTTCTTCCTATGCCCCTTGAATATATATGTTTTTCTAAAAGACTCCCCATTTGTCGCTTGTCAAGATCATGATAGTGCATGCACCAATCATTCCTTTTATCTAATCACATTAGTCTCTTTCTAACATCGGTGAATGTACACTTCACTTATGTTTTGTAAATATTAGTGACCTACCCTCACCTACGTTATGTGTGCATAACTATTACATAGGTGCTCACTCTTCTTGGTGGAGATTTGAGTACAACACTTAAATTATCATGATTGTTGATGATTCTTCGCAACTCTCACAATTTACATATTGAGCACGTGATAACTAGTTGATATTGATTTTTCGTTATGTTTTCATTGGCCTCTCTATGAACGCTAAAAAATATTTGTCTATTACATAGTATACAGATCATCATACTTCAGTGATGATGAAATGATGCTACCTCAACACCTAACTTGTCTGAGAAAGCTCAAAGAAGTGTCAAAACTCTATTAGGGCGAGGTATACGGGGGTAGTAAAATGTGATTGGATACATTCTAGCATCTTTACCTTCTATCGAGGACAACATTGATGGTTGACATTTGCATTGTAATATTCCAATCTTGATATTTTAATATATTTTCACTTAACCTCAAATGCCTTTAGTAATCTATCCTAGACGATCATATACTTCATTGCATTACATGATAGCTCCAAAAGAACTTTTACTCCCTGTCGTTTAAACCATTTGATGATCTCGAGCATCCAACCATACGAGAGGGTTTTACTCTTACTAGTTTTTGTAACTTGCACCCAATGTTTCAAGTAGGTTTTGGTAATATCTTATCATGCACATTCTTGACTTTTGTGATGTCTTTGTCATATTTTTGCATGTTACCACCTCGACGGGTTGAGCACTTGTGTCTAATAACATGATAGATAGGATGTTGAGGATTTTATGCCCCATTGTTATGCGTATTCTATTTCATTCCATGCATATGTTTGTGGTTAGAACATGGGTTACTTGTGTTAGCATTCTCACTTCTAGTACCTTTAGGTGTTGCCACCAACAACCTTCCTCGATTGACAGAACTTTCCATATCCTTACCCTACACAAACCAAGTACAAGTCTATCCTTGGGGTGGTTAGAGAGCGTCCAGTGCTAGCTTGGTCAATCCTTGATCAATATGAGCCATGTATTGACCATGATTTCAAACTCTTGTTGATTGGATAGTTAACTATGCATAGAGATCGACCATTTGGTGCCTGGAGAGGCCTTTATTGAGATCAAATTCGAGGCCATACTAGTGGAAATGTGAATGCTTGAATGTAGGTGAGGTGAGGAGAAGTCACAACGATGTGAAAAGATGAGATGTTCTTTGGATTTTACTATCAAGGATATTGATGTATTCACCAATGAAATTTTCCAGGATTTGGAGCATCTTGACTTTCTATGGGTTTATTATGACTAGGGTGGGGAAAGGCAGACTAATTGATGAGAATCATAGGACACATTCTCTTAGTAATGAAATAATTGAGCAAGGGAGAGGGTACAAATAGAGTAGTGCATATGCTTGATGGGTGGGTTGTGAACTACTATTGAAATTAGTGGTCAATGTGTGAATCAATGAAGGTGTCAAGGGGGATCGTGTGCCTAGAGGTTTGATGAGCAGATTTGGGACATTGTGGAGGCAATTCCTAGACTCAACGGGGACAAATGTAGGACATGGATACATCACACACTTTATCGTTATATAGGGCAAGGAACAAGAGCAAGTATATACGTCATGCATCTATGATATTGAGATAAAAAGAATATAGCCGAGTAAGAAGAAGGGCCAAGTTGTAGAAATCAAAGTGCAAGAGGAGTTGTGGCTACATGTTGATTGTCAAATCAATTGGGTGGTTAGTCAACCGACTCTATGCTTTTGATCTAACAACAATATATGAAATCAACGATGTCCAACCATTTTTGAATTGTTGTTATGGAACAGTCTATGCTTGTGATGGGAGTGGCAATTGTTGGTGTGCAAAAGGGTGATTGAATGAAAAGGCTTTATGAAAGGCAACATTAGTAAGGATTGAGCCTCACAACTATTCAATATAATGTGTTATTGGTAAGGTTGGGTTCACTGGAGTGAGGAAAAAGGTTGTGTGTTTGAGGGTAGTGGGTGGAGCGGTGTGGCGTGGGAGAACGGAGTGAGGATATACATGATAAGGGCCACGACTTGTTGTGAGGGTGGGGGTAAGAGCGTTGGTAAGGGGAGTAAATATGTGCCATAGGAGGTATGCAGTTGGAATCGTCACCAAATATAGGATATGTGATGTTTAGGATAACATGGGTGCTAAGAGTTATGCGTATAGGAGTTGGGTTGAGGGGAAAGAGGGAAAATGTGAGGCTGAGCTAGCAATGGATTGGTGTGCAAATGGGTGGCCGTATATGGGGGAAGGTACATAGGTGTTTGGGCTACAACAAGACAATGAGGTGTAGTTAGGTATGACAAGCAAAGACATGTGGTGGTATATAGTGGCAAAGGAATGAAAATCGAGTGAAGGTGTCATAGTTGGGGCTGGGTTGAATCCATCACCCCCCACACATCATCCTCTTCTCCTCTCCCCTCCCAATCACCAAACCATGTATACTTGTCCCCATCTTGTCTTATGAAATGTTGTGCCAATTAAGTGGGCTGGGAAGTTTCATAGTAACCAACCCATTTTATCGATCTATCATAGTTAAGATGACCATTATATCAACAATATATTTTATCGATTTGCTATATTATGGACGTGAATATGACTCACAATCAACCATAAAGACATTCTATGGGCATGAGTTTCTCTCTCTCGTAATTAGCTTACCCTAGTGGTAAGTTGTTAACACTACAAACACTGGGTCTTGGGTTCTCTGTATTATATACTTCATATATATCTCTTAATTCACTAGATGCCACTGTGGAATGTAGGGATTGAACCCATGACCGCATGGTCTCCGTTGGGCAACCTTACCAACTAAGCTACATCCATTTGGGCACTCATTATCTTTGTCTTTGTCTCTCTCTCTCTCTCTCATTCTCAATACACTTTGCACAGTTTCTTAATGGTGATGTATGAATGTCATACACACTCTTACTTCTTCGAGATTGGTTCACTTATCGTCAAGCTCACGAGCATGGATGGGGTTGTGGAACACATGCTTATGACTATCCCACATCTCTCTCTCTCTCTCTCTCTCTCTCTTGACCACATGTTCGCATCATGTTTCTCGAATCTTTGCCGTTGCTACTAACCAACTAACTTGCGATAACATGAAGACTCGAAGCGAGAGAGTGCGAGAAAAAGGCGATAGAAACTCGATCGTGTTTTGCATGTGTGTCATACATGCGTCTTTGTGTGTGGATTGATTGGAATAGGGCCAAACCTATAAACATTACATTACATTACATTACATTGTATATTGTGTGTGTGTGTGTGTGTGTATATTTAGAGATCAATCTTTAAAGGGGGGGTTGCGAAGACTCTGTTTTTTCCTCTGTTCCTCTTTGCTCTGTTTTTCTTCTTCTTTTCTTCATTCCCCAACTTTTTTTTTTTTTTTTTTTTTTGTTCCTCTGTTTTCTTCTTCTTCTTCTTCTTCACTTTATTTTCATCTTGTTTTCCCATCTCACCGAGTCTCCCCTCATGCTGGTCGCTTCTTCACACCGACCTCACTCCACCGCCATAGCCATAGCCATAGCCAGACCTCCACGGATCTCGTACACCGCAAATCAGGTAACTTTTTCCACTACTCCTGGGACATCTGATAGGGTTTTGAAGCAGAACCTAGATCACAAACAGATCAATCGAAGAAGAGTCGTAGAAGAAGAAAGAACAGAAGGTAGGGAAGAAGAGAAGATAGGAGAGGAAAATATAGAAAAAGCATATGGACGAACAGTATACAGAGGAATATATAGAGCGATAGGAGGCGAGGTGAGAGAGGAGGGGGGGCAGTTCTTTTATGGAAACACGAAGCCGTAAGAGGGCGGAGGCCACAGGAAGACGGCCATCGCCACCCAATAACGCTAGCAACAAAAGACCTCGTATTTCCCCTTCCTCCCCTCCTCTCCCTCGCTCCATCATCAACAGCAATAAGCATCAAGTTTACACGAATTCAATTACTAATACAACCACGCTCACAAATACAACTACCGCCACCGTTTCTAGATTGCCTGCAAATTCCACAGTTTCTCAATTGCCCACAAGTTTCAATACAAATACAACTACGACAACTACAACAACTACAACAGCAGTTTCGCGATTCCAAGACGTAAGTATGGATTCCCCCCCTTTCCATTCATCTTCTTCCACATCAAAGTCTGCGAAAAAAGAGGCTGAAAAAGAGAAAGAGGAAGACCTAGGCCGTCGAACCTCATCCCGCATGGAAAGAGAGAGAGAGGCCGCGGCCGACAATAAAGGGAAGGAGAAAGAGCCACGGGCTGGCGGTGATAGAGACAGAGAAAGAGGAGATAGAGATGGACCGGCCCCTTCAGGTGATGAAGAACACAATGATGTGGAGGGTAATAGTAGGCAATATAACTTGGCTTCAGCAAGTAGTGCCCTCCACGGACTCCTTAGAAAGCTTGGTGCAGGTTTTGATGACCTTCTTCCTTCATCGAGCCCGCATCAAAGTAGTAAGCTAAAGAGGATTTTGTCAGGATTGAGAGCCGATGGTGAAGAAGGGAGGCAACTTGAGTCTCTATCTCAGCTCTGCGAATTGCTTTCTATCGGAACTGAAGAGTCACTTAGTAGCTTCTCAGTTGATTCATTTGTTCCTGTCCTTGTGAGTCTGTTGAACCATGAATATAATGCTGATATGATGCTATTGGCGGCACGTGCACTTACACACCTTTGCGATGTACTTCCATCCTCGTGTGCCGCGGTTGTGCATTATGGGGCGGTGCCTTGTTTGTGTGCTCGCCTTCTTACTATTGAATACATTGATCTTGCGGAACAGGTATTGATTACGTGTCACTCCAGTATTTCATTCCTCACTTAGCTATCTATCAGCTCCATCTGTCACTCTGTGATTGATTACGTTTTGTAACATAAATATCGGTTTTATATGTCACTCTATGATTAGCTTTCATGCTTGGTTACTTTCCTTACAATAAATGTGAGAAACATTCAGTTATTCCTTTACTCTCTTCAAGCACATTCAACCATGTTGAATATGTATGCCATTCTATGATTGAACTGTTTGCTCAATTATATTTCTTAACTAAATCTGACTAAGAACACATTGTTATCCTTTTAGTCTCTTCAAGCTCTTGATAAAATATCGCATGAACATCCAACTGCATGCTTAAGAGCAGGAGCGCTGCTTGCTGTTCTCTCTTATCTGGATTTCTTTTCCACGGGTGTTCAGGTACAGTAGAATCACATGCAATTTGCTAAAAACTTGATATCGTAGATTTTCCAGGTATACCTAATAGAAAGTCTTTTGTTTTCTTACTCCTACAGAGGGTTGCTGTCTCTACTGCTGCGAATATCTGCCGGCAACTGCCATCAGATGCATCTGATTTTGTTATGGAGGCTGTGCCAATATTGACCAATCTTCTTCAATACCAAGATGCAAAGGTGATTGATATGCTCAATGTAGACATATCGATAATGATTCAAGTTTGGCAGGATCCCTAACTTTCATGCATGATAATTTTGCAGGTGGTAGAGCATGCTTCAATTTGCTTGACTCGAATAGCAGAGTCATTTGCCTTGTCTTCAGAGAAGTTGGATACACTTTGCTCTCATGGTCTCATTTCTCAAGCTGTGCGTCTTATCTCAGTTAGCGCCTCCAGTGGGGGTTCGGTTTCACAAACATCTCTTAGCAACTCAACATACACGGTATATGCTACCACACACCCTTTAGCTTTGTAGCGCATTTTAAAGAGATTCAATTGGAGCCATTCTGATCCTTTATTGTATATGCAAAAAAGGAAGCTGACTGAGATATTTATTTAATAAATTTAAACTTCAGGGTTTGATACGATTGTTGTCAACTTGTGCGAGTGGTTCAGCAGTTGCTGCTGAGAATCTTCTTCTTCTGAATGTTAGTAGCATCTTGAAGGACATTCTGGCTGGGTCTGGACTAGTTGCCAGTATTTCTGTGGTGCCATCTTCCATGAATAGGCCTCCAGAGCAGGTATTATTCTGGAAAAGTTTCATACAAATTTGTTGACTTTTCTCTACACACATTAGATAATTGAATGTTTGCACATTACCCACAGTTCATTTTGAATCTAAAATAAATCCTTGTGAATATGCACCTCTGTTATTTGCAATGAGTTGAATCGTGTTGTGCATTGCTGTTGTGGATTGATGAAGTTATGTGAAGCTGAAATGACAACCTTTTGAATACATCTTCCTCTCTCTGTTACAGCTTTACGAGCTGGTGAATCTTGTCAATGAACTGCTTCCACCAATGCCGCAACTTGCAGTGCCTCAAGAGGGTCCAATCATCTCGCGTAATACATCACGCAGACAACCAACCTCTGCAAAACTGGACGAAAACTCCCATTCCTCCATTCGAGAAAAACTACTTTTGGATCATCCAGATATCCTAATACAGTTTGGAACAGACCTCTTTTCAGTACTCATCCAGGTGTTTGTTTAGCATGATTTGGTTTCCCCCATGTATATAGAAGTCCTTTATCTATTGATTGTTCTTATCATGATGTTTTGTGCAATAGGTATATGGCTCTAGTGTGAACCCACCTGTTCGTTATAAATGTCTTGCTGCAATGAGTAAGCTGGTACATTTTAGCACAGCCGACATGTTACGATCTCTCTTCAGAGACTTAAACATATCAAGGTAAACAGTTGTTTGGCTCTATTGGTCTTAAGGGCTAAAAGAAAAGCAGTCTCATAACCAATACGTTTTCTGCCTGATGTTTCTGCAGCTTCTTGGCTGGAGTTTTGGCTCTGAAAGATTCATCTATAATTCTTACTGCTCTGCAAATAGCAGACATATTGATGAGGAAACTCCCTGATGTATTCATGAAGCTTTTTGTGAAAGAAGGGGTACTACATGCAATCGATAATTTGATTGCTAGTGATAATGGGAATTCATCGTCACCACTTCCACTTCCACTTCCACTTCCACAATCTGTCACCAAGACTGGAGATGGATCTGCAGGGACTCATGAAGGAACTCCACCTGTGAGAACCCGACGTGGAACACGTAGCCGAGGTTCTGGAGTATCCACTCCTGAAGATTTGAAAGGTTTGAGTTTCATCCCTGTGGGATCACCCCCATCATCCTCTGGTGGTGACACTAGTGCTCAGTCATCAAAGAGTGGACTACGAGCATTGGCTATCTCAACTGCCAAAAGCTTCAAGGCAGCTCATTTTCCTGCTGATTCAGCCATTGCTGATGTTGGAGTGACCGAGAGCCTTAGCAAGCTTAAGGCTTTGTGTGCGAAACTGAATGGTGAGACTTCACCAGGGTGCAAGGGTAAATGGAAAGGAAAAGGCAAAGCGGGAGTGCTGACTTCAGCAGAAAGGGATGAAATGATGCTTGCTGCCATAGGAGAGGTGTTTGCTGAGCTCAGTAGGGGGGATGGTGTGTCTACCTTTGAGTTCGTGGGGTCTGGAATCATTGTTGCTCTTTTGAATTTCTTTTCTGGCGGAAATCAATGTAAAGAGAATCTAACTGATCCCGGGCTTCGTCAACAAGCATTGGAGAGATTGAAACAGTTTGTTATGCTTGGTATTCCTTCCAGTATTGATGGAAAAGAAGCGCCTATCACTGTCCTGGTTAGAAAACTCCAGAATGCACTGGCATCTCTTGAACGTTTTCCTGTGATTTTAAGCCATGCACCTCGATCAGTAACTGGAAACGCGAGCGTTGCATCTGGATTGAGTGCTTTAGCCCATCCGTTCAAACTGCGTCTCTGTAGAGTGCCTGGAGAGAGAGGCCTGCGAGATTACTCATCAAATATTGTTTTAATTGACCCTTTGGCTACACTATCATCAATTGAAGATTTTCTGTGGCCTCGGGTGCAAAGATCCGATTCTTCCCACAAATCGTCAGCTGTTAACAACTCAGAAGGTGCAAGTGCACCAAGCACAACTTCTCCACCTACATCTACTCCACCTACTACAAGGCCCTCAACCAGATCAAGGGCATCGGCAGCAAGGTCATCTGAAACTCCTCCAGGAACTAGGAAGGATTTGGAAACTGCTGGCAATACTAGTTCATCGAAAGGGAAAGGTAAGATGGGTGCTCGGAGCCCAGATGAAACTAAAGGTCCAGAGACGAGGAATGCAGCTGCGAGGAGGCGTGCAGCTGCTGTAGCGGCATGTGTTGCTGTGTCCAAACATTCCCATGGTGATTCGGTAGCACCATTTGGAAGTGAGGTAAGATGCTGCCATTTTTATCAGTAAATGTTTCAATGAATGGTACATTCTGAAGGCTTACATTGTATTTTGAATGATTGTTTTCAGGATGATGATGCAGAAGTCTCCCCTGTTGAGTTAGATGAGGCAATGGCTATGGCTATGGATGAGGATGAATTCTCAGAGGAGGAAGAGGAAGAAGAGCACGAAGAGGTATTATGATGTGATCCATTATTGTGAATAAAATTTTGATGGATCAGTTCATTTCCACATTTCTCACTGGTTTTTGTTGGTATGAAGGTTTTTGGAGAGGAACCTGCAGCAGTTTGTGTCCGTGAACGTGTGCATGCTGTTCAGCTAGGAGATTCTGGAGTGTCTGCTACTGGAGGGCCTTCCACAAGTGGCATATTGTGTGATACAGTATCTAAACCTACTGGATTTAACTCTGCTGTGGAAGGTATCCATTTTGGCAATCGCACATCACTATTGACAGCAGGGGGTCTTGATTCACATGAGGTGAGAACAGGGGCCTCCTTTGCGTCAAGGAACTCCTTGTCTTTTGCTGCTGCAGCCATGGCTGGACTTGCATCAGCAAGTAGTAAAGGTGTACGTGCTGGAAGAGACCGTCGCTCACTTCCATCAGGGTCTTCATCATCATCCTCTTCTGCACCTGCAAGACTTTCTTTCTTTTTATCTGGAAAGCCACTCAATAGATTATCCACGATTTTCCAGGCCATACAACGGCAGGCCATTGCGGATGAGGATGAGGATGAACGATTTACTGCTCCAGATTATTCCTCCGGTGAAGGTAAACGGCTTTGGGATGAAGTCTATAATATTAGCTATCAGAAAGCAGAATCTGTTTCTGAGAAGGGATCTGTAGGAGCTTCGAGCAGTAGCTCAACTCCAAAAGTTATAGGAGAAGTCTGTAATATGGCTGTGAGCAATACTACTAATTACAATTCTAAAGCTGACGGATCATGCCAACAATCATTACTCGATAGCATTTTGATAGGAGAGCTCCCCTGTGATTTAGATAAGTCTAACTCAACATACTCCATTCTTCTATTGCTTCGAGTATTGGATGGTTTGAACCGCCTAGCCCCTCGCTTGCATGCTCAAGTAATTTCAGACGCGTATGTAGAAGGAAGGATAACACATGCAAATGGCGTGGCTTTAGGACCTTTGATTCCTCAGGAAGAGTTTTTGAGCAATAAATTAACACCAAAGCTAGCTCGTCAAATGCAAGATGCTCTTGCTTTATGTAGTGGGGGCCTTCCTGCATGGTGCTACCAGTTGACACGCGCCTGTCCATTCCTTTTCCCTTTTGAAACAAGAAGGCAATATTTTTATTCCACTGCATTTGGTTTATCTCGTGCGTTGCAACGATTACAACAGCAACAAAGTGCAGATAACCCTAATCCTTCAAATGATAGAGAATTGCGCATTGGCAGATTGCAACGCCAGAAGGTTCGAGTTTCGAGGAACCGAATTCTAGATTCTGCTGCCAAAGTCATGGAGCTGTATTCCAGCCACAAAGCTGTACTAGAAGTGGAATACTTTGGGGAAGTAGGGACAGGCCTAGGCCCAACATTAGAGTTTTACACATTGTTGAGTCGTGATCTTCAAAAGGTTTCACTGGAGATGTGGCGTAACAGCTCAAGTGTAGGAATGCGCGAAAGTGTTTCAAGTGGCGACTTAATTATGCAAGATGCCGATGCTGAAATCTTAGATGAGAATGTTGTTGTGCCTGAGGGAAATGACGTGAGCAATGAACTCCCCGAAGATGGAGAATATGTGCTTGCTCCATATGGGTTATTTCCACGTCCATGGCCAACCACCTCGGAGAGTACCAGATACACGAAGGTCATAGCATATTATTGTCTTCTAGGTCGTACAATGGCCAAAGCCCTTCAGGACGGCCGCCTTTTGGATTTGCCGCTGTCCACGGCCTTCTACAAATTTATGCTTGGGCAGGTAATTCCATGTGTTTTATGCATTGCAGAAACATGTACATATGAATCAAACCGTCCTGTTTTTAGTAACTTAAATAGAACAAAGAATAAACTGTTTGACAAGGAACACTGCATGGAGGCCCTGGTCTTGGGAACATCCCCACTTCAGTCATACACTCTCCCAACTGATTGAACCCTGTCCGTGATAGAAACTTTTGCATTAGAAGGTGAAAAAAGGTAGCTGAAAACCAAATTTTCATGATCAAGTTTCTTTAGCTGGATCGGTCAAGAATAGAGCTAACTTTGGTAGAACAAGCAGATTTACACTCATAACTATTCCTAAATATCTTTCCTATGTTCAATCTGTATATTTTCTAAAAGCTGTTTATGAGTAAAATACAGAAACAATCTGAGATTTTCAATCTGAGGTGTATATGCTGAAATATATATTTTCATCTTCAAGATAGGTAGAAGAAGGCATACATATTACTATCAATAGAAATAGCATATAAACTTCCGTGTGTTGAATGAGCTGTATTTGCAGGAGCTCGATCTTCATGATATAAAGCTTCTAGATCCTGAGTTGGGAGCGACTCTGCAAGAAATGCAAAACCTTGTTCGTAGAAAGCAGTTTTTGGAGTCCTCAGGTGGAAGCAAGCAAGCATTGCAGACTTTGCTCTTTCGTGACACCAAGATTGAAGATTTGTGCCTGGACTTTACTCTTCCCGGATATCCAGACTATGTCTTGAAGCCAGATGGACAAAATATTACAGTAATGATTCTTTTAGTCTTTATTGTACATATATTGTTTTTTGGAATTAAAATCCTTATTTTCATTTCTCGCGTAATCATGGCACAGGTTAATCTTGAGACACTTGAAGAGTATGTGAATCTTGTAGTTGATGCTACTGTTAAGGCCGGTATTTCTGCACAAATGGACGCATTCCGATCTGGGTTCAATGAGGTTTGTTGGAAAATATCCTTGTTTGGTATATTAGATGTGTACTAATTGAACAAGTGGTCTCTTGTTTCATGTTAGAACGATCTTTTGAAGGGTTTGAAACATTCTGATGGTGTAGATGATTGCAATTTTTTTAAGAGCTGTATACACAACATACAAGCAGCTTAACATTTAATGCTTAAGATCATGATAAACAATAGATAGCGATATTTAGGATAAAATCATGTGCTAAGTTGACCAAAACAAAGCTGTGAAATGTTCTGAAGACATATGTTTCACTAGATACCAATTATAATATGTGAATTGTACAAGCATATTTACATAATAAAATAGGAAAGTCTCAACTGAGAAACATCAACAACACAGTGAGTGAGCATTCTTCTTTCTCTCGATTTCTTACAATGTTAATTTTTAGTATTTGATTATAAGTAATTCATGCAAACAATAATTTCCTTTAACCTCCATATTTTAAGCTGTGTTTGGATAATACTTCTTTCTATTTCTAAATGTTCCAACTGTTCATCCATGGATATTGGCACTCTGTTATAGGAATGTGGACACAACTTATTTATTGTAACTTGCTTCTTATGAGAATACTGAGATAATGTTAGTAACAAGAGGTTCAGATGTAGTTTATGTTTTAATATTGAACCAAAAGAAGGGAATTATATATGCTGTATACAACAGGTTTTCCAAATTTCAACACTCCAGATATTCAATGAAGATGAGCTTGACTATTTACTCTGTGGTTGCAACGAAATGTGGACTGTGAGTGATTCTATCGCAATAGTATACCAGGTAACTTTATTGATGCCTTGCTTGAGCTAATGTTTGATGCTCTTTATTCTGGTTGATGCAGGCGGAGACACTTGCAGAGCATATAAAGTTTGATCATGGTTATACAGTAGCGAGTCCACCAATTCGAAATGTAAGTTTTTTAGGCTTCTGATACTTGGGTCAGCAGGAATCATGTAAAGCTCCCTTTATTAATCACTGTTCATTTTCAGCTTCTTGAGATCATGGGGGAGTTCACTTCAGAGCAGCAGCGTGCGTTTTTACGTTTTGTAACTGGAGCTCCAAAGCTTCCTTCTGGTGGTCTTGCTGCTCTCAACCCAAAGCTCACCATTGTTCGCAAGGTAAGAAAAAGTGTGTTTCACTATTATAACTAAGCCAAATAGCCAAGGAAAAGTGTGTTTCACCATTATTCACAAAATAACAGCTAGATAGCCAAGAAAAAGTATATTTCACTTTCATTTGCAAGTTTCTATATTTCTAGTAATCGAGAGGTAGCCAAGAGAAGTGTGATTAATGTACGATTTTAATTTTTAAAAACGTCATTTCCAGCATCCAACTGGAGCTAGTGGTGCAGCATCTGTTTTGGGTACTACCCCACCTGGAACTTCAACTTTAGGAACTCCATTAGCAGATGGTGACTTACCTAGTGTGATGACCTGCGCAAACTATTTGAAGCTACCTCCATATTCTTGCAAGGTAAAATAGGAAGGTTTCTAGTGTAGGATGTATAATAATACTTTTTGTTTCCGAGATTGTTCTTATAAATGAGAAAGCATTCTTTCCATTATAGGAGGTGATGCGGGAAAGGCTGCTTTTTGCCATATCTGAAGGGCAGGGTTCTTTTGACTTGTCGTGAGTGCTGGAGTTCCTTGGCATGAAGAATCAGAAGTTCATTGGGGCGTGGGTTTATGGGCATGGTAAAGCATTGCTAGTTTGCTTTCAATCTTCTGTCCTACGCATGTTCCTGGTGGGGGTCTCCTAAAGGTAATGAATGGGTTGGAGATATGTTGTCTAGACCACCATGTACAGAGGAGCATTGGATTGGTACACGCCTATTGAACTGATATCAAATCTATATATTGCCAACTTTCTGATAAAATCCCCTGTCCTCGTCACATTCTTTATGTGGATCTTTGTAAAGAAAATATGTGAAGCTTGCCTTGATTGATCTCTTTGAGCAAACAGAACCCATTGGTTGGAGAACGCAAACCATGTTCAGATTTTCTTGAGATTGAATGCATTTGTTGATATATGCCGAATGGGTGAAAAATGGATCCAGAAAGTTATTTTTTATGGGTGCATATACATGTGATGCAAAAGACATTAAAGATGGAGATTGTGAAGATTATGACCATCTTATCAAGTGTTGCACATAGCAATTGTTAGCTTTGCATTGAGGCAAGGATGATTTCTTTGCAGTCTCAAATGTGCCTTTTTTGAAGTTGCTTTGAATGAAAAATTACAATATACTGGGGTTGCTACAGACTAATATTATATTTCAAGAATGTGTTAAAAATGTTTGGTCAGTTACTGATGACTAGACAAATGTACTTGCCGATGCTCTCTGCTGATCACATTTGTCATTTGTTGGACATTTATCCTTTTTGTAACCACAATATGTTGATGCATATACCCATTTATGCTCAAATATGCTATATGGTAATGAACATTCAAATTACTCAGAGATAGACTTTTGGGATTGGTTGAATGTCACATCCCTATGCAGTTTAATTACAATGGAAAATTACAGCAATAATCTTAATGGCTTTGGAAACAAATATTGTGGCATTTAATCATACTTGAACGTTTTTGTATTGTGTATATGTTTGATTGCGTTGTGGTTTTGGAATAAATAGTCGAAGGGAACTTAACATATATTCCAGTGAAAACTAATTGGAATTACCTTTTTGGTGGGTGCTTCCATGCAGTCATTCCCTTTTAATGACATGTTTACTTTGCAGAGCATCAAAGAAATGAGGCTCTCTAGATATGTAATCACATTAATCTCAGAAAGATGAGTGGGCGATAAAAAAAAGCAACACCCAAAACAAGGGCATTCATGTTTTGTTGAGTACGTTTTACTGTATCGCAAGCATTTTATAAGGTGTCGCTCTACATGGTCATTCTTTACAAGACATCCAATTTTATGCCTCAACTTGCAAATCTAATCATTCTTGTATAGATCAAGCAAAAGATGGAGACAACTTCTGAGAGAGATAGTATTAGCTTCAATCCAACAAAATTTCGATGACATTGCCTTTTGAACTAGAGAAATTGTAGGCAATTTTTGTCTTGAACCTGGTAGTAATAGGATGCAGTAACAAGAGGTTGCAAATGTTATCCGTTGGTTAAGAGTTAACAAGAAAATGACATAGAAAGGATTACAAAAACGTGAGAGGGGAGCAACTCTAGTTGATTGAGGCCTAAAGCACAAGGGTGGTGGTGAAAATGAAGTCTCAAGGTGGAAAATAGAGGATATGTATTGTTATTTGGTTGCATTCACAATAATTTATAACTGAATACATCGGTTGTGAAGGGACCACAACATAAAAAGTTAATAGAGCTTGCGAGATTTCATGACTCGATTGGTTTCATCTTCATTTTTGGAAGGTGGTCCTACATTCAAACATAGTGTGTTGTGCAACTTCATGCCGTAGTGCTGAAACTAATGATTATCTCCTAAATGTGAGATGATGGGATATTCTAGGAAATGAAAATCGATGCATTGTGTTTTTGGGAGTTCCTAAATTCTAAGTTCTAACCAACAAAAATGAGTTATTATTATGCTCTAAATGGAAATGATAAAGCTTATTATATATTAGAGACTCTTATGTTCAAAATGAAAAGTTCAAATATTAATCGTTGCATAAATAAGTGTGTCTAATGTTATAATAACATGAATATATGATTGTTGATGTAGTGAAGATTTGTGACGACTAATATGACTCACACGAGGGTTAACACTTGAATTATTAATAAAGTAAAAATGCAAGGCACCTTTTAGTGGGGATAATTTTATGATATAATGAAGTTCATATGTAACCCGTATGGGTATAAAGTGAAGTGAAAGAAGGCCGAAGTGTGAAAGGGCTGAAAGGCCGAATAGCCGAATTATGTAATACCAAATTATATTGCCGAATTGTGTAGAATAATGTAAATAGGACATCCGTAACGGTATGTCTTACAACATTGTAACTGTAAAGTGGAAACGGTGTGCCGATTAGTAGTGTAACTTCTCCATGCTTTTCCTATAAGGGAGCATGTGTATTGTATAAGGGGGCTTAATATATATAGAGATAACTTTCGGCTATACATTGTCTGTGTTTGTTTATGTCTGTGTCTTTCAGAGTTTATAAGTTAAGTGTTGTGCAGAGCTGATCCGAACATTGATTTATTGCTAGTGTTATTTCCATTTCTCCTACCACGATCTTTGACGAAGGGTATTCAAGGATTCCTTATAACATAGAGGGGTTCCTTATAAGCTAATTTCACCGATGTCATTACAAATTATGCACATGTGACCCACTCGTATAAAAAAGGGTGAGAAAGAGAGAGAAAAGAGTACACAAATGCAAGTTGAAATGTGCATCTAAACTAATAACTAAAGCTCAATTAGTTTTTATTTAAGGACGATTGTGCCCTCCTATTACATTGCATGGCATAAGATCTTCCCATGCCCTTTGCAGGTATTCGGCGAGATGATTGATGTGGACTTAACGAAGCAATTTTCATGGTTTGGATAAAGATGAGTGATGATGGTGTGGAGGAATTTAAACTCGTTTTATTGTCTCTATGTAGGAATTTGGTGGTAATCGGCGAGATGGTTGATGTGGACTTCACGAAGCAATTTGTATATTTTTGATAAGGATGAGTGATGATGGTGTTGGGGCCGATGCATAAGCTCATGAGGAGAGGAGACAATTGACTTAATGCGTTGTATGATAGGAAATTGGTGGTAACCAGCGAGATGGTTGATGTGGAAAGAGGAAGCATATTTGTTGAGTTGATAGTATAATGTATTGGATCGCCTTCAAGTCTGCAATAGACAGACATGGGATACACTGTTATCTACCTTGAAAGTTTCTAGTAGCATTGGGGGTTGTTTGGATAAAGATTATGTTGTACATGACTAGATTGAAGAAGTATTGAAAGGTTCGTAACTATGACCTACGAGGGCTTGTTTCCAAATATAAGTACTTTGGTTGTTGTCTATGGATATGATACCTTGCGTTGTGTCTAAGGAATATCTTACAATGAGTGGATTGTTTTCTCTATTTTGGATTTGTTTCCTCAACTAGTGTCTTTCACAAGACGGGTTGGGGGGGAAAAACTTTGTATGTTGTAGCTGTTATGACCCTTTTTATACAACTAATGGAAGGATATTTGTTTGGGAAAAAAGATAAGAAAAGATCTTCCCAGGCCCTATAACATGGGTTCATTGATGCACTCATTTAAAGAAATATCATTATGTGGATGGTGCCTTTGTTAGAAGGGAAAACGGGTAGAGCCAGATGGAATAGGAATGTATCTGGCATAAGAATGGATACGAGAGAAAAGAGAAGATACACAATAATGTTGTTGACCCTTATCAAGAGTATAGTAGTGCTAGGTTTATATCTAGAATATAGTAGTGCAAATTAAGCAACGAAACTCTCATCCATGTGCTACGCTATGACACTATTATTAGTCCTTCACATAAAACTAGTTGCATGTATACAAACAAATGAACATCTAGCTAGAAGGCCATGGCATAAGGAAATGCACATTGAAATAATTGAAAATCTAGCAAAAAGGATATGCTAGATGAATGAGAGGTTGCAACACCATAAACAACCAAGCTAAGATATCATCAACCATCGATGAAATGCAAGTGTCTAACACAACTAGAGTCTCTCATGGGCGTGTGTGTATGGATACTGTGGCATAAAACCTTTTCTCCAAGAAATCACCGATGAACATGTAGTGAAATTTGCTTAAATCCCCGACGATCGCTTCAATTGCCGTGGGAATAGAATATGGTTGCCCAAGGGCAATGGAGGAAATAAGTAGAAACTCAGGGGCATTTGGGGAAATAGGGGAAATATACAAAGTGATAACATACATATACAGGTATGTATGTGTATTTCCCCTGTTGCTTCAGAATGGACGATGGGTTCTTCTTAGAATCCCCGTTATTTCCCAAATACACAAACAAAGAGGAGCTTCCTCAGCATCGCCATACTTTTCTTAACTTGATCAAGAGTTGTAATACAAAGAAGGACCTTAGCAGAGCCAGACATGTCCATTCTCTTGTACTCGGAAAAGGACTATTTTGTAATGACCTTTGGGTTAGCAATGCATTGCTTTCTATGTATGCAAAATGTGGTTCCATTAAAGATTCAGTATTGGTCTTTGATAAGCTTCCATGTCTAAATCACGTGTCATGGAATTCTATGATCACAGGGTATGTTCAAAATAAACTTGATCATGAAGCTTTGAAGTGTTTCAAACAAATGCAAGATTCTGGTTTTGTTCCAGATTCAATCTCTTTTCTTTACATTTTGAAAGCCTGTGGTAATATAGGCTCTATTGAGATAGGAGAACAAATATATGGAAAAGTTAGTAAGGAAGGGTTATTGGAAAAGGATGTTAAACTTGGCACAACTATGATGGATATGTATGCCAGGTGTAATATGTTGGAAAAAGCACAAAAGGTCTTTGATAATCTTGTAGTGAGAGATATTGTATCTTGGACAACATTGATTTCTGGGTATATACAAAATGGTCTAATTGATGAGGCTATGCTATACTTACAAAAGATGCAAGAGGATGGTTTCTACCCTGGTGTCGCCACTTTCATTTCTATTTTGAAAGCTTGTGGTAGTATAGAATGTCTTCACATAGGAGAACAGATTCACAATGAGATTAGAAAGAACGGTTTACTTGAGAAAAACAGTGCTCTTGGCACAACCTTGATAAATATGTATGTGAAATGCAACATGTTGGAAAGAGCTCAGGAAGTTTTTGACAGTCTTTGTATAAGAGATGTTGTATCCTGGAGTGCATTAATTGCCGGTTACACCCAACATGGGCATGGTCAAAAAGCACTAAATTGCTTCAGTCTTATGCAAGAAGATGGGGTTTCTCCAGATGTTGTCACTTTTATTGTGATTTTGAAGGCTTGTGGTAGCATAGAGTCTCTTGAAGTGGGAGAGGAGATACATGTTAAGGTTAGAACGGAAGGATTATTGGAAGAAAATGTTATGCTTGGAAATGCATTGGTGGACATGTATGTTAAATGTGGTGCAATGGCTAAAGCACAAAAGTTGTTTGATGAACTTCGGGTGCGGAATGTGGTTTGTTGGAATTCTTTGATTGGTGGATATGTTAAATATGAATTTGGTGACGAAGCTTTGAAATGTTTCAACCGGATGCAAGGTGAGGGCCTCTCCCCTGATGCAATTACTTTTGTTTGTGCTTTGAAAGCATGTGGCCTTACAAGATCCATTGAGATGGGAGAAGAGATACGTGCTGAGATTAGCAAGCAAAAGTTATTGGAAAAGAATATTAATGTTGGAAATGCATTGGTGGGCATGTATGTTAAATGTGGTGTACTGGAAAAAGCCCGAGAGTTGTTTGATGAACTCCTGATACGGGATACTATATCTTGGAATTTGTTAATTGCTGGGTATTCTCACCATGGACTTGCAAATGAAGCTCTATATTGCTTCAAAAAGATGCAAGACCAGGGCATCTGCCCAGACATTGGCACCTTTATTTGCATGTGTAAAGTTTGTGGTATCATTGGATCTCTCAAAATGCTGGAAGAGATACATACTCTGGTTAGTAAGAAGGGATTTATGAAAAAACATCCTATCCTTGGCAGTGAATTAGTTCATATGTATTCTAAATTTAGCATGATGGGAAAAGCAAGGGAGGTCTTTAATAAACTTTTAGTCCGGGATGTTGTAACTTGGAATGCATTGATTAGTGGATATACTAAAAATGGGCTGGATAATGAGGCTCTAGAGTGCTTTAAGCTTATGCAAGATGAGGGAATCTCGCCCAATGGACTGTCCTTTTCTTGTATTCTGAAAGCTTGTAGCAACATGAAATGTTTTGAGATGGGAGAAGAGATTTATGCAGAGGTTATTAAGCAAGGGTTATTGAGAAATGACCCCGTGCTTGGCACTGCATTAGTGAATATGTATGCCAACTTTGGCATGATGGAAAAAGCGCAAGAAGTCTTTGACAAGTTTCCAGTACGAGATGCTGCATCATGGACTGCACTCATATCTGGGTATGCTTATCATGGCCTCAGCAACAAAGCCATAGATTGCTTTAGACATATGCGAGATGATGGAATCTTTCCAGATTTGGTCACTTTTATCTGCATGCTGAAGGTTTGCACGGGCATACGATCTTTGAGAATGGGCGAAGAGGTACATGCAGAGATAATTAAGCAGAACCTTCTTGAAGAACACATTACCCTCGGAAACACATTAGTAGACATGTATGCAAAACTTGGAATGTTGGAAATAGCACAAGAAGTACTTTACAAACTTACAAAACGGAATGTCGTGACGTGGAATGCTCTGATTGCTGGGTATGTTGAGCATGGACTTATGGATAAAGCGCTGGAATGCTTTCTTGAGATGAGGGCAGAGGGCTTCGTGCCAGATGCAGTTACATTCATTTGCATTTTTAAAGCCTGTGGTAGCATAGGATCTCTTGAGATGGGAGAAGATGCATGTTCAGATGTGAGAAATCAAGGGTTATTACAAGAAGACATTGTTCTTTGCAATGCATTGATATACATGTATGCCAAGTGTGGTGTTCTACGGAAGGCATATGAAATGTTTTCTAAAATTCCAATTCAAAATGTGGTATCATGGAATGCTCTAATAGCAGGGTATGCTCAGTTGGGTGAGTTCAGGATAGTTTTTGAGTTATTCAATAAGATGATGGTAGGAGGTGTCTTACCAGATGTGGTTACTTACCTTGTTTTGATGAGTGTGTGTTGTCACGTTGGGCTTATCGATGAGGGTCAAAAAGTGTTTGATCATATGAATACTTATAATCTAAGTCCAAGTTTAGAGCACTATACATGTATGGTTGATCTTTTTGGCCGTGCTGGAGATTTCAACAAAGCGATGCACATCATTGAGAAAGTGCCATACTCGGACTGTTTGCCATTATTTCTGGTTCTTTTGGGTGCATGCCATAAATGGGCAAATGTAGAGCTTGGGAGATGGGCTTTTGAACAATCAGTGGTGTTAGAGAAAAATTGTGCTTCTGCTTATGTGGCCATAGGAAATATAAATGCAGCAGCTGGGTTGCATGTAGGAGCTGATTTCACCACAATGGAGTTGGAACACGGCTGAGTATGTTGAGTTCCCATCCCATCTAATAATATTGGTATCCATGGTTCGTAAAACCTTTGATATCATCCACAATGTTCACGATGAAGTTAAGCCTTGTTATCAGCATTGATCATGGCTTGTTACAATGTCATTAAACAACACCCTATTCTTTAATATGTGCTATAAACTTCTGTATATTTTTACACGTGAAGTTACCATCAATAAGATCTTGGTTAATGATAAAATAGTCTCAATATTATATTAATGTACTGATGATAAATAACAATTGTGCACAAGGTGATAGAGATTGGCATTGTAAGGGATAAATAGAAAAAAAGTCTGATTTAGTGCAAAAAGAAAAAAACTAAATCATCATTAAAAAATTACAAACTAATGCTGGAGAGTTGGGTATACATGAATTCGTATATATGCAATACATTGGCTAATTTAGTTAATCATGGATTTGTATAAAACTAATTACTTTGAGAGGATCTTGGAGTTAATCTCAGATGTACTCAACATTTTAACACATATTTGGACATAAATAATGTACTGGTTTTATTATTACGATGGTACAAATTACAAGGTAAATACTTTATCCTTAAGTACTCCTATATAAGATTTAACCATTCGAGAGCGGTCCTTGTGCCAATGTATCAAGCAATGGAATATGTGTAGATTCCATTGGGGTTGAGATTCAATATGGGTCACATGTACTAAAAAATGTAGAAATATCTATCAAGCACATAAAGAATCGTGAATGAAGATATCGAGCTCCCCTTGATCTAGCAACATCCATAAGGTGAATGACAAGAATGTTATAAGCCCTTTGAGCATTGGCCATTGCCACCTAATAAAGAGTAGTTTGCATGTAATTGCAACACAAGCATGACCGTTGTATACAATGGGCAGTCCATGAACATAAAATGATGTTTGTATAACTTTAGAACCATATTTGATATCTTAAATTGGAAATATTAGTAAGGCTCATGGGAATATTAAAATAAAATATGATTTTATATAAGATATGAAATTATTTTCATCAACATTTTTGGTAGAAGGTTAATAAGACCAAATCTCCATGGTTTAGGAAACTTTACGAATCTTGAAACAATATCGTAAGATGACCTTTAAGTTGCTCAATAACATTGACCATGCTTGTCACATCTCCTTACTAAGTGAGCATCCCTAAAGTGATAGATTTATGAAATATTGAATACAATATTGCCAATAATTATTTGTGGGATCATAACTCAAATTAGTGTTCTTTTTGGGGAAAAAAAAACAGTACACATTAGTTAGCAAACAAATTAGTGTTGATCATTAGGTGCAAGTTGCAACAAATTCAATCTAGCATAGCGGACATTTACCCCAATAAAAGAAATGATGGGACTAGCCATTACAATAACTTAGTTTCAGATTCAAGCCTATAAAACGAGATTGTTGATAATTATGCACATCAAGGTCTTGTAGAGCACGCTATGAGGTAACCTATATATCCATTACCAAACCATAAATGGAGGGGACACGAACATTGCATTACATCTATCTATTAATTCTTGAACTCTTAACTCATCTTGTAAACCCTCCTACAAATTGTCTCAAAACTTTGCAAACATGTTCAAGAAACCAAAAGATAAACCAAAGGGGCTATCTCCCTAATAAAGGTTGGAAACCAACTAGAGCTATTTGATGTGCAAATTACAAGACAAATCGAAAATCATATGATGATGCATACCTTAGGCACATATACATTATCAATATTTTAGAACAAGTATACCTCATCATGCATTACATATATATGATCCAACAAACTCCATGTTGATTAACATTGCATAGATTGAAAGGTATAACCAAGAACTATTCTATGAATCCAACTTCACTAATCGTACTTCAATGACTTCTACTATGAACAAATATCAAGTCTCTCTTTCTAGATTATCCATTGAACTATGTATTTATTTTTGAGGTGAATTTGACAACATATTAAAATTACCGAGCAACCACTCGTACAAGATGTAAGCATCACCAATAGTTGAATGGCATCATTTGGTGCATAAATGCTGGCAAGCCATATTGTTTCCCCTTTGTCTTTCCCAATGCAATTGAGGAGAAATGAACACATTCAATGGAGAAGAAATCAAATGTCAGGTTCTCACAAAATACATCTTTGAAACATTGGTGACACTAATGCTTCTCTATGGGGTGACAACATTCCAATGTTTATTTGGAAAGAGTTTACAAATAAACTCAATACATATTCCACATTGAAATATAAGATGAATAGCAACACTAGCAAAATTATCCATAAACTCATGAAAATTTATCAAACTCATCCATATAAGGGGCTTTCGCTTGCATTTAAGAGATGTTGTGTTTTGATAATTGATTTACTATTTATAAATCAATAAAACACTCTACTTGTCATGAAAGTGGGAAATTCATTATATAAAAGAATTTGTAGTTTTGACTAGACATTCGTTTCCACATTATCATTCACATTAATGTCTCCTACATTATCTAGAAAACACTAGCAAACCATAGTTTGATCATAGCAAATGGAAATATTTTCTATTTTATTATTTTGTTGACATGCTAGAAGTTCTACATACAAAGGAGTGACGATGGTGGTACCCGTTCGATTCTCTACTAACATAAATATGCATGTCAATGTGTTGGCTAGGTAAATACGATTGAGGGTCTTCCTTGTGTGGTGTGTCCATGCATGATTCAACATGCATTCGATGCAATCCATTTATTGGTCATTTGATTTTTTGTACTGGTTCAATTTTAACGGTTTCGGTTTCATGGTTTAAATGTTTGGCTTGGTTTAAGTTTCAAAATTTATAAATGGTTCGGTTTTAAATAGTTTGAGTTTGACACTCTCGAACTGAACCGAACCGTTGCCGATTGTTACACGCCACCAAACATCTATAAGGCTCATCTCACCTCATAGAAACCATATAGGTGTGGGTATTTGGCTATTCTACCCATCTCAACTTTTCAATCAATTTATAAATAAAACTTGTGAGTTGTTTTGTCATTGGCCCAAATGTGGACATACGGGAAACAACAAATGAAACAACTCACACAACCCATGATATAATTGACATAAGTTCATGAAAATACCAGTCACGCATGCTCTTCATTACAACCACCATGCTTGAAGGTTCTCAAAAAAAGTATCCAAAGAAAGAAGTTGTATCACATGTGACAAGGCTTGTTTTTTGTTAAGGAGGCCTAAACTTTCTCCACTTTCTTGTTGTGTATAGGAAGTTGACCACATCGCTCATGAATTCCCAAATAGATTAACCACCCTAAACAACTAATTGTTTTGAATATTATGGAAGTCATTTGAACTTGTTAAGTTTAGAAGAATGGTTCCTTTTGAGGAAGGAGTTCCTTCTCAAAGAAATCGTCAAAGTTGGCCCAAGTTTAGGGTTGATCCAAATCATTGGAGCTCATCCACCATTTATAAGCCTTCATGTTGGTAAAAGGCTTGCCTAAACAAGCATAATGGTATCAAGTCAGGTAACGCAATGTATGCAAATCCATCCATTTTTAGAGGAATGCTAAGCTAGTATTGTTGATAAGGCAACACTTGCCCTAAGAAGGAAGGCAACTTTACTATCTTTACATACTATCCACCACCTTGAACATATCTAGAGGGGCTTTGATGGAACATATCTAGAGGGGCTTTGATGTTGCATTCATAATGAATATTGATGGCTTTGTTCACATTTCATTTATAAATAATGATGAAGTTGAGCATTTTGGCTTCTCCCTTGTATTGAGCATCTGCCACATATGTTCAATCACTTTGACAACAACTATCAAACCATATGCATTGACCAAAACTCCCATTTGACCAATGATATGCTCTTTTTAGCTCAACACCTAGACAAAACTACTCACATTGTGTGACATGCATAACTATAACTGATCATGAAATAGACTTTCTATAGTTTTCCCTATTCTTATGATGAGTACATGTGGATTAATTATGAAACGAACGAGGATATAAGTTAGAGTATGTTCAATTCTACTGTGTGGGATAACTATTAAGTGTGTTATCACTTGACCACTTCGCATAAAGTAGTCAAGTGTGAATATGCTATGGCTTAGGGTTTCTACCTATATATCAATGGGACAATCATACGGTCGATATTGAGGAAGAGTATTAGCTTTTACCTTATCAAAAACATCGGTATAATGGTGATACGTCTTTGGAAGTTAAAGATGTTGACTCCTTGATGATATTTGATGGCTTCATTGATGCTGCAAATAAAAACATTGGTTCCTTTCGTCCTTCCTTACGTAATTGATTTAGCGAAATGGTTGGAATTCTATGAGTGGATGCTTGAGATTTCCGATACTTGATTTCTCTCATTGTCCCCTTATAAAAAACATCGGCATAATGGTGATACTTCTCTAGAAGTTATATTGTTGACTCCTCCTTAATGATGTTGGAAGGCTTCTTTGATGCTACAAATAAAAACATTAATTCCTTTCGTCCTTCCTTACGTAATTGATGTAGCGAAATGGTTGGAATTCTGTGAGTGGATGCTTGAGATTTCCAATACTTGATTTCTCTCATTGTCCCCTTATCAAAAACATCAGCATAATGGTGATACTTCTCTGGAAGTTAAATTGTTGACTTCTCCTTAATGATACTGGAAGGCTTCATTGATGTGGCAAATAAAAACATTGGTTCCTTTTGTCTTTCCTTACGTAATTGATGTAGCGAAATGGTTGGAATTCTATGAGCGGATGCTTGAGATTTTCGATACTTGATTTCTCTCATTGTCCAATCGATTTCGGGGTTGTGTAACTCAAACCATGGTAAACCCAAGACAATTGGATGTTCAGGGCTACTACTTATATTAAATGGTATTACACATGCCAAATTATCTAGGACAACACGAACCGGCTATGACTCTTCTACGGTATTTCCAAAAGCAATGGGGCAACCATCAATGAATACTATGGAAGCTGGGCAAGGAAGTTTTCTTAGAGATATCTGATGATCTTGATCAAAATTCCTATCCATGAAGCAAGAATTCACCCCAATATCTAGGAGTGCTAAAACATGTATTGAACGGTTGCTTGTAGTACTAACTTCTACTTGAGCTAAGAACACCTTGACAACTTGCTTAGAAGAAATGAAACCACTAATGGGCTACACGGATCCAGTTGTCCAACCAAACGACTCCTATTTTGGCCGGACTTAATAATTTAACTCTTCTTCTAGTTGGCTAAGGACATCAAATTTGTTTGATACTTGGACTACTAGGATTATCAAACACTCCTAATGAAATAGACTCGGGTTTAGTAACATCAACTACTTGATTTAACTATAGTCTTGGCCTATGGGGACAATTTCCTGCAATATGCCCTGGACCGCCGCAATATACACATAGGCTATTTGCTCGGCATCGTTGTTTTTCTTCTTCCGATAATGGTCCACAATGACGTGTTGTGTCGATTCCATTGGTGTTGGCGTATTTGCAGAGGACGCATTATATGATTCCTTTGGGAAAGGTGTTGCTATGATTGATGCATACGTGGGGTCCAAATTTGTCCTTGGCATTTGTAGTTGTTGTTCTGAATGTCATTCGAAAAGATGATTATTGCATCGTACCGCTCAACTGATTGCCTTCGTGAGCAACTTTGGTTTTTTGTAAAAGTCAGGAGTAAATCTTTGATGTCATTGCGTAGGCCAAACCGAAATTGTTCCATCAATGGTTGGTCGTCCCATGGGATATCGATTATGAGTAGACGGAAATGTGTGGCATAAACTGAGGCGAGACAATATCCTTGACATGGTCTTCGGATTTTATTGATTATTGTCCTAACACTATCGGTATCTCCAAAACACACTTTGAACTTACTAATAAACTCCTCGAAATTATTTAGCAAAGGAAATCCTTTTTCTAATAAAGTAGTGAACTGTGCTAATGTTGTATCACCAAGTAATGTGCCTATGAGCCTACCCGTGATGCATTGGTTGGATATCGGGAAGGATTAATGTTAAGGATCTATATATCGATGGAGTAAGCTCCTCTATGTTGTGGCGGGATTCGGACTGGCGTATACCCTCTTGATGGCGAATCGGGCGGAGATGGTTGTTGGATACCTCCGAGCCTCACACTCACTTAACGATTAGTAAATGATTGAGCACGATATCTCTCTCACTCTCTCAAGCTCTCTCTCATAGACAATAGGTTAATAAATATAAACAATAAGAAGGAAGAGTATGTTTATTAACCCTCTTTGCTAAGAGGTCTAGCACCAACAAGGAGAGAGATTAGTGTTCTTTAACTAAACACCTCACTAATCTCTCTTAACCTCAAAGGTTACAAGAAGGAGGAGAGGAAGCTCTAGCTCTAATCAATAGGAGATCTTTACAAATGGGAGAACCCTCACAAAGCCACCACTATGTGGTTTATATAGCATTCACGTTGTCGCGAAGATTCGCGCGTGCGTGTGCTACTTGAGCGACCACCGGGGTCTTGGACTGGGGAGGACGTTCGCGGAATTATCGAAGAGATGACGATCAATGTAAAATTGGATGAAATTTGTTCACTTGAGAAGAAGAAAGATTCTACACTTGAGAAGTAGAAAAATATGAAGAAGATAAAGACAAATATAATTATATTGATGATAGTGGTGTTGGTGATATCACATATTGAGCCCTGGGCCCCTTACACAAGCCCAACTAGAGGCTTTTATAGGTCTTTCCATGCTTGTGACATGCACAAAACCATGGGCTAAAACCATGGTTTTGTGCACATGGTTTTGCTTATGTCATGCACAAACCATGGGTTTAGAACCATGGTTTTGTGCACATGGTTTTCTAATGGTTGTTTCATCTATAATTCATATATGAAAAGTAAATACATAAAATCTACACTATATGATAGTTGTCCTAGTGGTGATAGTTGTCCTAGTGGTAAGGCAATTATCTTATATCTTTAGAGGTGCAAGGTTCAAACCTTGCTTGCACCCCTTTGTATGAACTCAATTGCCACTAGGCCTTTGCAGGCTTATTTGCTAAGTGTATGTGCAATGTTGCACATCCTTGGTTTATTCGTCTCACTCGGTTTCACACCGTAGCCGAAAATCGTCACGGCAACGTTTAGGGTATGGGCCTTTCACACTTGGACGTCCCTTAGCCTCTTTTCCTCTTGCCGTTTCCTCTTCGTAGGTCCTTCAACACGTACTACGTCCTTGTTGATGCGCTCTTCTTCATGACTGGTTGTGGTGCAATCCAAACGCTTAACAATTAATTTGAATAACCAAGCATACTAGGTTAAGGAACCCTCTGAACTGTGATCGTGTTCCATCAAACTTCATGGGAAGACCAATCGTGGGCTATTTAGGAATCCCTTGAGTACTCAGTCCTTCTTGTTGTAGTGATACGATACTTGCTTCTAATTGTTGTACTCGTAATGTCAATTCCCCATGTTGTTGTTGCTTTTCTATGGTAATTTGTTGTAGATCCCCCAACAGACATTGATTTTCTTGTTCTAGTGTGACGAACTTTTCTTTCGAGCACTGAAGCTCCGAGATGACATATTGATATTCTTGTGCACTAACAGAGGCCATTAGGACTAGAGGGAAGAAGGTTAAGAAGATAAGGACTAGAGGATTGGAGGATAAGAAGAAAGAAAATTCGGTTCAAACTATCGGAAGTAGTACTATGGGTAGAGAGGATTAGTACTAGAGATAGAGGAAAGAGAGTGAGAGAGTATTGTTGGGATTAGTACAAGATGTAGAGAGGAGGGAAAGACTGTGTGGGAATCACGAGAGAGAGAGAGAGAGAGAGAGAGAGAGAGAGAATGATAACAAGAAGTATATTATATGATGAAGATTACAAGGATGGCTAAGAGGCTTAAGACTAGCGTTGAACCGAATTGGTGTTGAATAGTGTCATATGCCTCTATTTATAGCATTCTTAGGAGTATTCTTGAAGTTTCTAAAATGTTCTAGACAAATGAAAATATACACAAATGTTCTAGACTAATCTAGAATATACATAAATTTTTTGTAATGAAATAACAAATGAAAATACTATTTTTTTGTGTTTTAATGAATAACTTAATGGCATGGCCTCAACTTGTGTATCACAAGGTCATGAGTTCAATTCCTTTCAAGGTTATGAGAAGGGGCTTGACTTATGTTGAGGCTATGAGAGTGTAGCTATGGCTCATGTTAAGTAAGCACGTACGACTCCCATTAACCCTCAATGGTATATGGGACATCGAGGATGTTCGGTTCCGTATCACGCTGTTACTAGGGGAAGTTGGGTGGTTTGACATCCATCTTTAATTTCTTTGGTCTACAATTCCTTATGTTTTGCTTAATTAATTAGTTAGACTCTAACACATTTTGCCCTTGCCTAATAACATAATGTTGTAATAGGGTGTTTTGATATCTAACTTTCCAATTTAAGATAGTATAATACTTTGCTTGTATGATGTCAAATTTCTCCAGTTGATTCTTGAATTTAGATATATACAAATTAGCACTTAAAGAATCCTTGACTAATGTATAATGTGCATACCACATGTTAGAATGTGAATCATTGTATTTTGGGATAGTCATAAGGTATTAATATGTATTGGTTTAAAACATAATTTGAGGACTAGATATTTAACATATCAACTAGATATGCTACGTTGTGAATTCAATTCAATTGCAAGTCATAGTGTAATGTCCTTATAAATAACATATGGTAGTATCAAAGAAAAAGTTTAAATTACTACAAAGATTTTGTGATGGATCTTGAAATTAGCATGGAAACATTGAAGTTGTATGCAACAACATGGACCATGGTCATATTCTTGATCAACTTGTCCACCACCTCCAAGGATTTTGTTGTCCATTCATTGGGAGGACATTAATGATTTGAGGACAATTTATTGATCCTCGGCCCTCACATAGAGAAGCACCATCAATCCTCATCATATTAGTCCTTGATCTTAGCAAAATTTTAAACATAGTGAGGTTTTTTGCTATGGAAATCGTACTATGTTGATCTGCCATCTAAAAATTAAGAGCTAATGTATTTCTTTACTAGTCAGCCATGGTTCCAATTGGCACCTCACAATGCTAATGTGTATTGTGATTCCGATGTACTAGTGAGTACCAAGGGATATTGCCATGATCCTCATTGTATTTGCATTGAAGAGACATGATGAAGTATTTGAATAATCGTATAACGTCCTACTTTTAAATGCTAATTTCTAAACATAGATTTATCTACCTTGTCTTTTTGCTTGCTAACATTATTTTGTGGGTTATTTATTGGTTTTTAAAGACACATTTCTAACTCGAATTGAAGCCATTAATGTCCAAGAAAGGTTCTCAACAAGCTCCAACACCGAAAGGACAAGGTATTCAATTGAACTAGGGCACCAATGCTTTTTCCGAGACGAGAAGGCATTGCATAGAACACGAACGACTCCCTTGGCGACAAAACATTTATGGTTTTAGCTTGCTTCAACTAAGCGTGCTCATAGGTCATGCAATAGTAGATCTTTCAAGAGACACTCGAGGAGATCATTGCCTTCACTAAGTGTATGTAAAGAGAGTGTGACATGGTGGCCTCTCTTAAGTGTATGTATCATAGTAACATAAGGGGCTCTCTAAGTGTCGTAGACTCGTAGTGTAGCTAGTTTAGTAAGTTGTGTACCTAAAACATACATACATATAGTACATCTATGGATGTATCTATGCATGCATGCATGTATGTATGTATGTATGTATGTATGTATGTTGTTGGTAGCCGTTAGTGGTAGGCCAAAACCTGTACACATACATATTCCCGGCGCCATATGTGAGTGAGTATAGTATACATTTTATGTATATAGAAGAGAGAAAACAGAGGAAATCCAGAGGGGCAAAGAACAACATCCCTGCGTTAGCTAATTAATTAGTCATCAATCCATCTCAGCGTTTTTTAATCATGGCCTCCTACAACACTACGAGTGCCAAGAGATGTGATGATCAATCTGAGATGAAGCAATCCTCTGCTCCTAATCGCAAGCATGTTCTCTTGGAAAGCAAGAAGCAGAACACTTGTGCTGGCTTGATCAATAATCGCACTATTAACCCTAGTCCCGCTGATCATGTAAGCCTCTTCAAAGCTCAGAAGAATCTAGTACCGGACTCATGTAACAACAATCCGTCTCAGATCGAAACCCATGGTTCCTCTGTTTCTACTACTAGTGATACCAGATCAAAGGTCACAACAGGATTTCCTGCAGGAAGGTTAGTGCTGATGATATCCTCTTCTAACTGTCTTCTGTGTTTATAATGTTTTAGGAAGAAATAAACTGAATTTTTCGTTATTTTCATGCGAATGCCCCTTAGTTTTTGTTATTCTCCCAAATGCCCCTGGGGGGTTTATGTAGAAACTCATATGATGGTCCAATTCATCACCCCCTCTTTCTTTAGCTCTTTTGGGGTGGAAGAAGGGGTTTGGTGTGTGTATGTCCAAGGGCATTTGGGGTGATAACGGAAATTTAGTTAGAGATTATCCGAAGGGCATTCGGAGAATTGTCGAAGCACATTCCCGGAAGATGCCTACAACTTCTTCACAAAACAATTTTCATGGAACTTTATAATGGAATTGATGGACACCCTTTTATTAATGCGTTGATGGTAGTAGGTACAATAGCCCTACAGATAGCCTCATCTCACCCGTCTCCAAAGGATTGCTCAGAAGAGGCAAGACTAGAGCTTATCATTATTTGAGGAGCTCACCTCGTGAGCCCCCATCACATGTCTCATTGGTTCCACCCAAGGTACCTACATATATATATATATATATATGTTTTCTTCCTAACAACATTCTATTCCATTAGATGAGGACAAAGGTCAATAGGTATTATTAACAAAACTCCTATTCTTGTTGTGTGTATGGGCAGGTATTGGACAATTCCTATGACATTTGACAAAGACTAATGTTGTGGGTTCAATTTGTCTCTACAAAATTTGGCCAATCCATAGCTACAACTACCACCACTATTACTAGTATATACTTCTAAAAATGATATGCTTAAATATATATATATATATGTCACTGCTCTGGAATCATCAATCAATCAATCATCATCATCAATTAATGATGATCTTTTTGTCTTGCTTTCTTTGAAAGAGAGGACCTTAAAATCACCAAATATGGGTACTCTATTTTGTAAGAAGTATATTTTGTATAGAAATTGAGATGTTTGGAGCTCTTTCTCTGTAGTGTAAACGCTGAAAAAGATATGTACGATTCTAAGTTTGCCTATTCTTCCACGGTTTCTTACTTAGCTTTACACATCAAGCATGGACGAATCGCATGTGCACATATATATGTATATGAACACTACATAGAGTGCATTGTACAAAATAAGATAAACTTGATTATATAGCAGTCTATAGTGTGAAGATGGAGATTCTCAATTATTGCTTACATGTTACGCGCATAACTATAACTTATATCGTGATAATTTTGATTATAGTTTATGCTTATGTGAGGATAAGAGTATGCGTATTGATTTGTGTTAACATGATCATTAATTATGATTCATTCAGGATGAGGAACAGCTTTGATTAATACTAAAATTTTGACAGATTACAAGTGTCTTGAATAAGAGATTACAAACAACATTCTAGTGCTAGATTGATTAACAGAGTTACAGACAGCCCTACATTACTATCATGATCACAGTATAAAGTCTACTAATAGGAGGAAGAGGAGGAGGAGGATTGGGAAGCATCCTAACCAAAGGGCAGAGGAGAATTAAGTAACAATGCAAATGCAGGATGTGAGAGATGCATAATGTTGTATGAGAGACTATACTAATGCTATTGCAGGGAGTAATTACAATATGCTGCACATCTGTAGATGGGATGGTTAGCCATGGATGGGATGGGATGGGATGGGAGGATAATGGCAATCAATGTGGAGCTCCCTTGCCCTTCTCCTGACCCTGCGAAGGGGCGTTGTGAGGCATGGTCATGGGCATATGATGTGCAGCCTCCGCCGCCGCCGCCATGTCTGGAACGGCAGAGAACTTCTGATCGTTAAGTGTTGTTGCAAGATCGGGGGGTTCAAGGTGGTAGACATACGGGCTGTAGTCCACCAACGACCTCTGCGGCATCGCCATGGCGGCGGGGCTCGGGCTCGGGCTAAGGCTAAGGCTAGGGTTAGGGTTAGGGTTAGGGTTCGGGTTAGAGAAGGCGGACTTAGGGCGCGCAGATGCAGCCGTCAACGTTAACAGGAGCACCGTCACCGTCACCGTCACCGTCATCGTCATGACGGCAGCAGTGAGGGGGCGGCGGGACAGGGCCATTATATTATGTATGTATGTATGTATATAGTTTATAAAACACAGCTAAATATGTATGTATGTAACGACAAGGATTTTTGCACAACGTAAATAATAAATAATGACAAGGATTTTTTTTTTGAAGTAAGTAAGTAAGTAAGTAAGTAAGTAATGGATGTACTTAATTACGATTACATTCTCTCTCTGTGTGTGTGTTTATATACATAGTAATGGCAGGCGGCTGCTTTTTTCTTGCGTTTTTACTCTGCGTTTTTTCGTTGCTTTTATTTATTTATTGTGTATGTGCGTGCGGGTGATTTTTTTATGGGTATGGACTTATAGTGTTTCCGTCCAAAGATACTTGGGTAGGTCCACCGACTTAGGCCGCAAAACTTACTCAAGCTTTTTGGGCCCATATTTGCCCATGTTTATTATTTGCGTTATCGAAGTTTTAATTAATTTACTGCGACCGAACGATTTATATTGCAACCAAATTGGAACTCCCAGCTTTGGAGTGGATAGTAGAGAGTAGCACTAAGAGTTAAAGTTATAGTTCACCCAAATCTCACTGTGTATTCTTGACTAAAATGTCCGTATATGATATATCCTGCAAGCTTAAAATTATGTTTTAACATTGTGCAAATTCTTTCTTTGAAAAAAATTAGAACAGTGGGTAGTAAGAGTTATGCATTAATCAAAATCATTATTAGAATTAATTATTGTAGTATCAAAACGAGATTATGATTACTGCAAAATTTAATATGATTAGCATGATAATAACTATTTTCATTTGTGCAAAAAATGGGCATCGGCATCATGAAGAGCTGATTACAAAATCATTAGTATTGTGATTAGGCCTGTAATTAGTATTTTGGAATAATGACTAGGCACACGCTTGACAAGATGTACTCAAATGTTTCAAATGCACAGATTTTAAATGAAAACCAATGCTTTTAAAGTGAGCAAAATTGTATTGAAATACTCTAGGGCCATCAAGCCTGTGATCATATTTGACAGTACCTTATGGTGATTTGTAAAAGAATTAGGGTAACATTATCGATGTGTGCATGTGCCCACCCCCCTTGTATAAGGTACGTGACATGCAAGAATGGAGGCTCACATTTCATACGAAGTCACTAAATATAACATGGAATGGTGTAATAGCAAATATTCCATTTCATTCTATTATGTGCATGATCATGTGACCTAACATGTTGTCTCCATTAGGCGGTACTTTTTCGAATGTCTCATGCCACTCGGTTTACACAAAGTCCTCATTTAAACTGTTAGTGTTCATCAAATTTAACGTGCATTGCATAATAAATAAGCAAAAAAATTCACCGATACAAAAGAATTATACAGTCAAAATGCACCACTACTAAAGAAGTGGTAACCTGCTACAACATTATAGTTTTCACAATCCTAAAACCTAATATATAGTTCTTGCAGTAAGGACACTAACTACCAAAAGCACACAATTTCGTTTACCCATTTGCAACACAATCAGGTGAAATGGGGACGAATGCACCATCGCAATTTGTTGCCACTCCTGCGTAGTGTGCTGCAATTGTAAGGAGGTCTTCCACATGCAATGGTGCAAGTCGGCCGGTTGGGGTAAAGATTGCCATAGAAGAGGACATGTAACCATCGCCAGCAGCTTTCTGATTTATGTCCACTTCACCCACGAGAAGCAATGCCGCATAGGCGTCCTCCTCCAACTCGCCCTTCCATTCTATCGGGATGACTGTGAGTAGTGCTGTACGGTTCGAGCACTTACCGTTGGTCAAGCAACCTGCAAGGCTTGTGTTAAGCTCTAGGGTATTGTCGGCAACGTTCAGCAATCCTTCGGCCGATATCACTTTAATGGGTCCTCGGTGAGCATTGTGTTCCAAGTAGTTGTCGAAACCTGCTTTAACACTCTCCGAAAGTTGCCCATACCCTCTGCTGAATAAGTCTTGCACCCTCCTTACCTGTGACACACAGAAAGAATAAGCATGACCTATTATTAGAGTTGCTCTTGAAACAAACTACAAATAAATAAATGAGTCCCTAATGACCCTATGGTTATAAACCATGAATTATCCATAATACATACGTACCCTCTTTAGTAAACGTTGGGCCTCCGACTGGAGCTTTCCGGCAGCTTCTTGAAGTCGAAGTATGGTCGACTCTTTGGGTAATGGCATAAGGCTAAGCACTTCCTCAACTTCATAGGCAGCTTTCACCACATCCATAATCGTCTCATTCCCAAAGATGTCCGCATACTCGAATCCTCGGTGCGCCGCGTTCCTAAATGGATCTAGGAACGAGGCGGAGAAGCGTGATTCGAACTCGCTCGGCTTCAATTTGCTGTCCACAGCCCCTAAAGCCGCCGACATATCGTGTACCACATTCGCGATGAAGTTGACTCGTGCATTAAACTTGGATGGCTTACATGCCGTCTTCAGCAACTTCACCGCTTCTTCTGCCGCTGCCCTCACAAGTGTCGTCTCATTGCTATCACGGCAAACTCCATCTATGATAGACATTGCTTGGGCGACTCGATGCCTGCTGTTGCACATGGTTGCGACATTCGTGCAAATGGCGGTGGTGGACTGGGACAACTGTGCAAGGCTCGACATCAAGGATTTGTCGACACCTTGTGCATCCACCCACGTTGTGCCGCTCAGCTGCAGTTGTGCACCATGAGCACCATCATCGGCACTAGCTATGGGCTTGAAAGTTGCGGTGACACAACTGAGCCCCCCTTCATTGCTACTGAGCTTGAAACTTGTCGTGGCGCCAACTTGCACGTAGGGATGTGCCACCAGTTTGGAGATATTGATGGCTGTGTGAGTGGATCTCCTGTGATAGATGGGCAGCTTGTGAGCCGATCGGGAGCAAAAATCCCGTTGGGCTGACACTAGGGTAAGAATGATAATATATATTATAAGCTGGATGCCTAGTGCACAATGATGAGCAATTCGGTCCATAATGCTAGTGACTAAACTAATTAGGAAGGAAGATATATCTATATAAATGGATAAGGTAGATACTATAGCTTTATGTTAACCTAAAAACTAGCGATTGCTCTATGGCCTATATAGAACTTGAACCTATACTGTTATATATTCTCTTCTTAATAAAGCTTATGGCTCTATATATAGCCTATGGGGCTCCTATGTTGACATACTGATTACATGCTACGAACATTTGGAAATAATATTATATTCACATTATTTCCTACACACGGTTGATATGTGTTCAAAACAACACACATGTGCTCGTTTTTCACACGTGTAATATGTTATTGTCTGTCCATGCCATTAATCCTGTCCTTTATTCTAACACATGCTAGACTTGTGAATATGCTGATTTGTGGGTAGATACTTCTCAAATATAATATGAGAATTACATTGAAAAATCATATAGAAATTTGGGCATGGAAATGTTGCTTGAAGTCTTGAAACAAGCACTACCTTTTCGTGCACAAGAATTGCTTATCTAGCGATTTTGAATTAAACTTCCCCAAATATAGTGCTCTCATTAGGTCCTCAAATAGAAGAAATATCGATGTATTGATAAGGTCAATGGGTTCATTTGGTATTAAGTTTAAAAAACATTGAACAGAGTGTAGTTTTTGAATTGATTAAGGGCTAGTGCAATTCCAGTGCATATATTTCTAATGCATGCATCGAATTATTATGAACGAATCTATATCGGTAATCTTACCAATCAATGAGAACCATCAAAAGCAACCTACGATTGGAATTGCCGTCATCGGCTTGTAATGAAGAGCAATGAAGGGAACCTTAGTCGATTCGTAAGAAAATTCATTGGGATCATGGGGGTTCTGAAACCCAATGTTATGACAACTAGTAATAACATGATGCCTACTATGTTCTAGTGACATGTGCAAAAGAAACACATCCAAGGAACAATGCTCAAGGTTCTTAAGGCATATCCTAAAGGGTAGTAGACCTCCACACTTGACCATCCAAGTCAAGTAGCTCTAAATGTAGGAACACGGGAATACCGACCCATTTTATACACCACACATTACCACTACATTGTGGGCTTCATAATTCCCTATTCTCTTGTAACCGCGTATCTTAGACCAAAGAAGTCTAGAACTTCTAGGAATACTTATTTATGTATAATATGTATCTCTATTCATTTGTTTGTTTATTTATTACTTATTTGTTTCTTTCCGTACATTTGAAGAGTGGAGACCTAATATCTCTTGTTCGATCTATCTCATACTACATTGTTTTTATGGTTGTTTCGAACATGTTTATACATGTATTTGTTTCTCTTCATTTCTCTTCATCCCATTTTCCTCGATTGTGTGATGTGCTCAATTTATCCCGCTTTGCGACATTGGCCAAGGGTGTCTTACTTGACTTACCATAGGTGGAGATACTATTACCCCTAGCAACACCCATTTTGCAAAATATGGTTTACATAATATTCTAGACATAAGTGGAAAATGCCCATATTTTTCTACTTCCAAACATGTATTTTTTTGTCTATCAATCTTTATCCTTATTCCAATCCAACTAGTTACATAGAATTTGTTGGGTAGGTATATCGCAAGTTCTTGCTTTCACTATTGTACATAACCATGATATTTCACACACTTTAAGCTTGGCAGGTAGAGCATATATACACATTTCTCACGATTGTCACAAAATTGTTAGATTAACAACCTCCATCTACTCAAAGCATGTGTACTAGAAGTATGTATAGTATATTTACCTATATATATGTATATATTTCAATTTATTTTAATATCATGATCAAATGCATGTCCATGCTTCTAGCTCATGTTGTCCTTCACGTCACACAATTTGAGCACGACATAAAACTGAATATTTCTTAGAAATATTCATGCTAAACTATGTTCCTAGCCTTACCTTGTTATATTGTGTGACAAAGTTATGAGACAAAAAGGGACAATTCAGATATACCCTAATTATTTCTCTATATGGCTGTGTTGACCACTGGATAAATATAATAATAACAAGGATTTATTTGAAGTAAGTAAGGAATGGATGTACTTCTTACGATTATATTCTCTGCCTCTGCGTTTATATAGTAATTCCGGCCAAAAATAACGCATGGCACTTGGTCTAGCTTTTAGGGCCACCTCCATAACATATTTTGCCCAAGTTTATTATTTTGAGTTTGTAGATGGTATATGGTGGCTGTGTTTCCATTTTATTTGTGATGCTCTAGTTTTAGTAATTCTTATACTAAAAATCTCAGTGTGTATTCTTCATTAAAATGTCCATATATCTATCCTACACGCTTAAAATTATGTTTTTTAACATTTCGCAAATTCTTTCTTTGAAAAAAATTACACGAGTAGGTAGTACGAATTATGCATTATTAGAGTTAATTATTGTAATATGAAAACTAGATTATGGTTATCGCAAAATTGTGATTAGGCCTATAATTAGTATTTTGGAATAATGACTAAGCATGCTTAACGAGATGTTACTCAAATGTTTCAAATGAACTCCAATGTTTTAAAGTGAGAAAAATTGTATTCGAAACACTCTAGATCGATCAAGCCTGTGATCGTACTTGACAATACATTATGGCAATTTGTGAAGAATTAGGATGTACTACACATTTCGTAACATTGTTGTTGTATGTGTGTGAAGAATTAGGATGTACTACATATTTTGTAACATTGTTGTTGTATACGTGTGAAGAATTAGGATGTACTACACATTTCGCAACATGTTGTCTCGATTAGGTTGTATTTTCTTAGAATGTCTCATTCCACTCGGTTTACACAAAGTACTCATTTACTGTTGTTAGTTTCATAAATTTTAACATGCATCGCATAATACATAAAAAACAAGTTCACTGATACAAAAAAGAATTATACAGTCAAAATGCACCACTACTAAAGAAGTGGCAACCTGCTACAAGTGTTATAGCTCTCACAATCCTAAACCCTAATATATAGTTCTTGCACTAGGGGCACTACCTACCATAAAGCACACATAATTTCATGGCTTACCAGTTTGCAACACAATTGGGCGAAATGGGGATGAATGCGCCGTTACAGTTTGTTGTCACTCCGCCGTAGTGTGCTGCAACTGCAAGGAGGTATTCCACATGCAATGGTGCAAGTCAACCGGTCAGGGTAAAGATTGCCATGGAAGAGGACATGTAACCATCACCAGCATCTTTCTGATTTATGTCTGCTTCACCCATGAGAAGCAATGCCGCGTGGGTGTCCTTCTCCAACAACTGGCCCTTCCCTTCGATGGGGATGACCGTGAGTAGTGTCGTACGGTTCGGGCAATTACCGCTGGTCGAGCAACCTGCAAGGCTTGTGTTAAGCTCGAGGGTGTTGTCGCCAATGTTGAGCAATCCTTCGGCCGTTATCACTTTCGCGGGTCCTCGGTGAGCATCGTGTTCCAAGTAGTTGTCGAAACCCGCTTTAACACTCTCCGAAAGTTGCCCATATCCTCTGCTCAACAAGTCTTGCACTGTCCTTACCTGTAGCACAGAGAAAGAATAAGCATGACCTATTATTAGATAAGCTCTTCAAACAAACTACAAATTAATAAATGTGTGCCTGATGATTCTATTCATACATATAAACCATCATGAATTAATTCTCCATAATACATACATACCATCTTTAGTAGGTGTTGGGCCTCCGACTGGAGCTTTGCCGCAGCTTCTCGAAGTCCATGTGTGGTCGACGCTTTGGGTAATGGCACAAGGCTAAGCACTTGCTCAACTTCATAGGCCGCCTTCACCACGTCCACAATCGTGCCATTGCCAAAGATGTCGGCATACTCGAATCCTCGGTGCGCCGCGTTCCTAAATGGATCTAGGAACGTGCCGGAGAAGTCTGCTGCAAGCTCCTTCAGGTTCAATTTGCTGTCCACACCCCCTAAAGCCACCGACATATCACTCACCACATTCGCGATGAAGTGGACTCGTGCATTAAACTTGGATGGTTTATATGCCTTCTTCAGCAACTTCACCGCTTCTCCTGCCGCCGTCCTCACGAGTGTCGTCTCGTTGCTATCACGGCTAACTCCATTTATGATAGACATTGCTTGGGCGACTCGATGCCTGCTGTTGCACATGGTTGCGACATTTTTGCAAATGGAAATGGTGGACTGGGACAACTGTGCAAGGCTCGACATCAAGGGTTTGTCGACACCTTGTGCATTCACCCACGCTGTGCCGCTCAATTGCACTTGTGCACCATGAGCACCACCATCGGCTCTAGCTATGGGCTTGAAAGTTGTGGTAACACAACTGAGCCCAGCTTCATTGCTGCCGAGCTTGAAACTTGTTGTGGAGCTGACTTGCAAGTACGGATGCGCCACCAATTTCGACATGTTGATGGTTGTGTGCGTGGATATCCTCCCGTGATAGATTGGCTGCTTGTGAGCCGATCAGGTGTAAAATTCCCTCTGGGCCGACACTACCGTAAGAATGGTTATTAATATTATAAGTTGGATGCCTAGTGCACAATGGTATACATGATGAGCAATTCGGTCCATAATGCTAGTGACTAAACTAATTAGGAAGGAAGATATATCTATGTAGATGGATAAGGTAGATACTATAAGCTACTAATTACTCTAAGGCCTGTATAGGACCTATACTGTCATATATGTATTCTCTTCTTAATATATAAGGTATAACAATTGTGCTATTGCTTGTGTATATAAGACTTGTACCTTTATATTTGTATGTTAATGCTCTCAAACATATACACTTATGCCCAATTAATGCTTTAAGTAGCTTATATAGGCCTTAAGCTACCTTTATAATTGTATGTTCTTGTTAACATTTGTCACATTATTTCCTACACATGCTTAAGCAGCACACATTTGTTGGTTTATACACATGTAATATGTTATTGTTTGTCCATGTCTCTCCGGTTCATCTAACATGCTACCAATTATATTCAAAATATTGCCACGCTATCAATCCCGTCCTTTATTCTAGCACATGCTAGACTCATGAATGTGTTGCTTTGTGGGTAGGTACTTCTCAGATATAATATGAGAGTTACATTGAATTCATATAGAAATTTGGACATGGAAATGTTGCTTGAATATTTTGAAACAAACACTACTTTTCCTTGCACAAGAATTGCTTATCTAGCGATTTTGAATTAAACTTCCCCAAACATAGTGCCCGCATTGGGTCCTTTGATGGAAGAAATATCTATAAGGTCAATGGGTTCATTTGGCATTAAGTTTAAAAAACATTGAACACAATATATTGAAATGCTTAAGGCCTAGTGCAATTCTAGTGCACATATTTTTAATGTATGCATCGAATTATTATGAACGAATCTATATCGGTAATCTTACCAATCCATGAGAACCATCAAAAGCAACCTACTATTGGAATTGCCTTCATCGGCTTGTAATGAAGAGAGATGAAGGGAACCTTAGTCGACTCGTATGAAAATCCATTGGGATCATGGGGGTTCCAAAACCCAACGTTATGGCAAGTAGTAATAATATTATGCCTTACTATGTTCTAGTGACATGTGCAAAAGAAACACATTACAAGGAACAATACTCCAGGTTCTTAAGGCATGTCCTAGAGGGTAAACCTCCACACTTGACAATCCAAGTCAAGTAGCTCTAAATGTGGGAAGATGAGAATACCAACCCATTTTATACACCACACATTACCATTACATTCTGGGCTTCATAATTCCCTATTCTCTTATAATCGTGAACTTCTAGGAATACTTATTTATGTATTGTATGTATCTATTCATTTGTTTGTTTATTTATTACTTATTTGTTTCTTTCCTTACATTTTAAGAGTGGAGACCTAATATCTCTTGTTCGATCCATCTCATACTACATCGTTTTTATGGTTGTTTCGAACATGTTAATACATGTTTCTTTCTCTTCATTTTTGTTCATCCCATTTTCCTTGATTGTGTGATGTGCTCAATTTATCCCGCTTCGTGATATTGGCCAAGGGTGTCATATTACTTGACTTGCCATAAGTGGAGATACTATTACCCCTAGTAACACCCATTTTGCAAAACATGGTTTACATAATATTCCAGACATGAGTGGAAAATGCCCATATTTTTCTTCTTCCAAAAATCTATTTTTTTGTCTATCAATCTTTATCCTTATTCCAAGCCAACGAGGTACATAGAATTTGTTGGGTAGGTATATAGCAAGTTCTTGATTTCACTATTGTACATAATGATGATGTTTCACACACTTTAAGCTTGGCATGTGGAGCATATGATACAGATTTCTAATGATTGTCACAAAATTGTTAGATTAACAACCTCCATCTACTCAAAGCATGTGTACTAGAAGTATGTATAGTATATTTACCTATATATATGTATATATTGCAATTTATTTTAATATCATGATCAAATGCATGTGTATGTCCCATGTCCATGCTTCTCTCGCTCATGTTGTCCTCCATGTCACACAATTTGAGCACAACATAAAAGTGAATATTTCTTAGAAATATTCATGCTAAACTAGTGTGCATGACCTGAAATGAAATAATGGAAATACTTTAAGATGTTAAGGCGATGTGTGAGTATAAACCTTGAGAATACATCTGAGAGCTGAGCATCAATTGATGACTTCTTAATCATTAGCTTGGACCATGTTAATGCTCAATCCATCATCACATATTAATAATCTTGTCGTGTTTTACAATGAAATCATATTACTGTGTACTACTTAGTTTACTAACCATATGCCTTTATCCCTACCACTAGTATTTGTGAGGAATGGCCATGTGTCTTTACTTCTTGTTTTAACATCATTTGACGTGTGCCACAATTTTTAGAAATTCATAAGAAAAGAAATGGCATTCTTAGCTCTTCCAAATGAAGTTTATTTAACCACAAGATCGTAGACAACGTTGAGAAATAATCACTCCGTGAACTTGTCAAAAGAACGGTATTTGTTTGATATAAGATCCAATGCAGGTTACTTTGGCAAAGTTTAATATAGAAATTAGACAAACAAATCATGTACATATATTCATGGAAATAGGAAGGGCGGTGTTTTAGTGCATTGATGAACCAAATACTATCCACTTAATTCCTTATAAGTAAATAGCATTTTCTTAGTGATTTGTTGTCATGCTTTTTTCATGATTTGGAATATCTCCATCCACAATATTTTCACCAAGGGATTTTCTTGCCATCAACTTCTCTACATTGGGTTTGTTCATCATAGAGTCATATATGTCAAACATGTTAATAGCAACACAATAGAAGTAGTTCGTCTTTTATATTTTGTTGTGAGAATCATAGCCTTTATAGATGACGCGGCTCACTTACCACCAAAACATTGGTTAATAGAAAAAGGGTCCGAACTTCATACAAGCCAAAAATATATGTTCCAATACTTACCTTGTTACATTGTGTGACTAAATTATGAGACAAAAAGGGAATTTTTTCAAATACGCTATTTATTTACCAAGATGACTATGTTGACAACCATGTAGAAAAAGAGTAGAAGAATAAAAAGGCAGTGTAAGTATATTTGCATATATTCTTAGGATAATAAACATTGTGTGAATGTGCGAAAGCCTATAAAAGCATGTGCAACTTCCCACATATCTTGGAAGTATAGGTATAACACAATGTCACAACTCAAGATACTATAATGGAATGTTAGTTGATAGCATGTTATATAACTTAAGGCACAATCGAGGGGCATAAGCTATAAAGAAATTGGTAGCTAATAATATGTTAACGTATAAGGTAGATCTATATGTTCAATTAATAGGGCATTAGGTAGAGAGCAATTAGTAGCTTATATGTTCAAAGAACAACATAGACCAATAATATCTACCAATAATTATAACTACTAATTGCTCTATAGCTTATGCCCCTCACCATTAACAATGACTTAAATTATATAACATGCCATCAGCCAACATTCCACGATAGACAATATTGTGACATTGTGTTATACCTACACTTTCTCTATATGTGGTAGTCACCGCTACTTTGATTGGTTTTCATACATGTAATATGTCATTACCTATCCATGTTACATGCTACCACTTACAACTAGACTATTGTCACAACATTTATTCCATCTTTTGCTCTTCTGTCTATCATCATTTTCTCGTTATCTCTATCCATTAGTATCTCGTATATTCCCTTTCACATGCTAGACATGTGAATCTACCCATTTGTTGGTACTTTTAACATATATGAGAATTATATAAATCCATATAGAAAATTGTACTTGGAAATGTTGCTTGAAACCGTGAAACAAAGTTGGCAAGAAACCCTTGTTGTAATGTTATTTTCATATGGAAAATTAATCAAATATTAGTAATTTCTTAAACCCACTATAAACACTACCCTATCAAGTATGAGAATTCTTGTCTAATTTTAAAATTAAATTTATGCAATGTTGACAAGTCCAATTATTTATTTTGAACTTGTATAATTTATTTGGTTACACAAAAATCCAACATAGAAAAGCTTCCCTAGCTATAAAAATCCTCAATTGACCTTTGTTTGCACTTTGACAACAATAACACAATGGCAACAAGAATTGGGGCCATTCTTTGTTTGACTTATGAATCAAAGGTATCGGGTACCAATTGTTGTCTTATAGTATTAGAAACACATTAAAATAACGACAAGTGATTATTTTACCTATCACTCCATACAATACGATTGTTGCATGAGGAATCAAATTGCACCATGTGTGAAAACCATGCAACATTTTTACATTGAAACCCAATGTCACATTGTGACGCAATGCATGAAGCTTCTCTCCACAACATTTTCTTTAATTTCTTGAATCGCTCTTTCAAAGATCCTCCTGTTATTGCTCTTGCGACCATCATTCATGTTTGCAAGTATAGAAATACATATGTCCATACAAGCATACATAAATGCATGCTTATTTGCATGCATGCATATAATGATATGTAGATATAGATAGACATAAAATACATCACCGATAGAAATACATAAATAACACAAAGAAGCTTTAAGAGATATAATATTCGCGCTAAAATATAAATAAAAGAAACTAAATACAATTAGAATAAAATAGAAAATGTTTAAAGCATGAAGCGATGCACTCCATTCAATATGGTGCGGCTTTGGATACTAATTAGTAATAACCGCCATAATGCTAGACCTTATGTCATGGTTGTTACATACTAGCCAGGCTTTAAACCATCATAACAATAGACCTTATGTCATGGTTGCAAGAGACTAGACATGTTTTGATCTTTCTCACTTTTCGAACTCACTTCCATATTTCTATATGGTATATGAGCAAAGTAGCCCAACCCCACCAAGATATTTGCCCCACAAGCAATGATTGACCTCACTCTCTAATTCAAATGTATGTATTCAATAATCTCAATATGGTGCGGCTTTGGATACTAATTAGTAATAACCACCATAATGCTAGACCTTATGTCATGGTTGCAAGAGACTAGACATGTTTTGAAAGTTATCATCTTTCTCACTTCCATATTTCTACATGGTATATAAGCAAAGTAGCCCAACCCCACCAAGATATTTGCCGCACAAGCAATAATTGACCTCACTCTCTAATTCAAATGTATGTGTTCAATAATCTCAAGTGTAATCTCAAGGGATATGTCCATCATGAGCTACACCTTGAAGATCAAGGAGCTTTGCAACTTGCTCGGCTTGATAAGCGTCAATGTGGACGATGATGAGATGGTGCAAATATGCCTTGACAGCCTTGCACCACAGTTTGGTGTGATGAGGACCGTCGTATTAGCACGGGAGAATCCACCCTCCTTTGATCTTCAATCCATGTTGTTGGTCAAAGAAAACCATGTTCGAAGAAGGAGAAATGCCTTGGAAGGCCACATGCTTTACTCACACTCGGATGGAGGAAGATGACGTGGCCGTGCAAGAAGCGGCCGATTGGGCCAAGGACGAGGCGGATGAGGCCCGACTTACAAAAACAACTCGCAATTTTGGCATCAAGACGAAAGCCATCTAGGAACCTTCGAAAGAAGGGGGGGCTTCCATTCTAGCCTGAGCCGACAAAACTCGGTCGAATGCAGATATTGCGGAAAAATCGGTCACCCTGAAGAAGAGTGTCGTAAAAAGATGTGCGAGTCAGCTTCCACTAGCCGACAACTCACCAATTACGTCACCAACTCCGACTATGACAATCGTGGCAGAATGTTCATGATGAGACATAGAGCAAATTCTATGTCGGCTTCTACTTCAACTAGTGCCTCCGGTCCGGAAGACGTATGGTTCGTTGACTCTAGTGCCTCGAACCATATGACGTCTCATCAAGAATGGTTCTGAGAACTTCGAGAGCTAGAACAACCCGACTATGTCGAAACCGGAGATGATCCTACGCATCCGATTCAACACATCGACAATGTCGAAACCGGAGATGATCCTACGCATCCGATTCAACACATCGACAATGTCCCATTCGGCAAAGAAGGTAACCAAAATTTTATTAAGAATGTCTTGCATGTACCAACCATTACGAAGAATTTGGTCTTCGTCAGCCAAATTGTTGAGCAAGGCATACAAGTACGATTTAATCAAGGCAGTTGCTTCATCGAAAAAGAGGGTAGACTCATCGCTCGTGGACGAAGAGAGGGCCAAATGTTCATTCTCGACTCACATGAGATGAAATCGGCCATGTTCGCAAAGGGCACGAAAGCCGATTCTGACATAGAGTTATGGCACAAGCTGATTGGCCATATCAACCTCCAAAAGCTCAAGGCAATGGAATCGAAAGGAGTCGTTATCGGGCTCTTGGCAATCAAGGAGAAAGAGATTGAAGGTGTGTGTACCGCTTGCCAATTCGGCAAGCAACATCGGCACCCATTTCCGAAGGAGCGAAATGTGAGCAAAGGTGTACTCAACGTAATTCATTCCGATGTATGGGGTCCAGCTCAGAACGCTACATTCAGCGGATGCCGATACTACGTGGCCTTCATCGACGACTTCTCTAGGCACACTTGGATCTACCCCATGCTGCAAAACAGCGAAGTGTTCAGACACTTCTAAAAATTTAAGGATGAAGTCGAGAAAGCCATGGGCCAACATGTACAATGTCTTCGGTAGGATGGAGGCAAGATGTACTTCTCCGACGAATTTTCGGCTTTTCTACGGGAAGAAGGAATTCGGCGACAGTTTTCAAGTCGACATACGCCACAACAAAATGGAGTCGTCGAACGAAAGAATCGGCACATCCTCGAAGTGGCACGAGCCATGATGAACGAAAAGCACCTACCGAAGTCGTACTATGCAGAAGCGACTAACATCGTCGTATACCTCATGAATCGGTGTACGACATCGGGTGTGCACGAACTTACTCCCATCACTATGAGTCTTCACATTCCCCAAGAGAGAGTAGTTGGTAGTTAATGAAGAGAGAGAGTGACCTTATATAAAGCACCCTTCTCCTACTTCATAGAGAGTCGGTTGTGACTCCTTGTAAGGCTACATTTTTGTTGAGCGGCAAGCTCAACCGGAGCCGGATCGGCTGAATAAGCCTGAGCCGGTAAGCAGTAAGGACCGGTGAGCTGGGGAGCCGGTATGCCGTATCCAATCCGTAACCGGAAGCCTAGTATAGAGGTTAGACTACTAGGCAATTATAGTCTCGTAGTTAGTGTCAGATGCTCGTGTGAGCATTGAAGTACACCGTACTTCTAACAGTCCCGTGTGGACTTGTATAAATAGCGCTGATGAGCGTGTTGTAGATACAGAGCACAGAGTATTCATATAATTTTGAAGAATAGTGTGTCCTGCTCTGTCTCTGTCTCTCTCTCTCTCTCTCCCGCGTACTCTCCCTCTCTCTTTGTGTATTGTTCTTTCTAACGCTTCTGCAAGAAATCTTTCACATGGTATCAGAGCGCATGGGTTGAGAACCTCTACTGCAGACATCTACGCTTGTGAAGGAAACCCTAATAGATCGGAAAATAGACACAAAAGGAGAAATTGACAGAGGTATGGCTACGTCGCTCCCGGTGGAGAAGCTCGACAGAACCAACTACGCATCTTGTTCATACAAGATGCTCCAGTACCTGCTTGGGCATGGCTACTTGAGTTATGTCGACAGAGTGAACGACTCAGCACCAGAGACGACACACAAGGACTTCCCAGTGTGGGAACAGGCAGCAAGCAGGGTGATGTACTGCTTTGCGTCCAGTGTCGGTGACCAGCTGCTCAGGCATATCCGTGACGCCAAGACACCGAAGGATGCTTGGGGAAACTTGAAAAAGGTCTTCGCCGCAAGCACCACTGCCCGGAAGATGCAACTCAGACAGGAGTTGAGCAATGTTCGATAGAAGAACATGTCAGTGGCAAATTACACAGACCGGATCAAAGGGATCTATGACTCGCTTGCCTCTATTAACGTCACCATAGAGGAAGACGAGATGGTGCAGGTCTATCTTGGAAGCCTGGCGTCCAAGTTCGGAGCTTTCCGGACTGCAGTTTGTACAAGGGAGAATACGCCCTCATTTTTCGACTTACAATCGATGCTCCTTGTAGAGGAGAACCACGCCAGTGCATCTACCAGTGCATCCCCAGACAATCGGATGCTGTACACAGGAGCGGATCGGTCCCACGGGTGTGGTGGACGAGGCAGGTCGGCACACAATAGAGGTGGCCGGCAAGAGCAAGAACGAAGGCACAGTGAGCGTGCCAATAGCTGTTCCGGAACTTCCACAAGCAGGGGGAGTCAAGGTGGTGCCGGAGGCCGGCAAGACAAATCCGCTACGGAATGCTGGTACTGTGGCAAAAAGGGCCACAAGGAAAGCGAGTGATGGAGAAAGCGTGCCGATTCGGACAAATCCGGATCCGGCAAAACCGGTAAGGAAGGCCGACAAAGCTCGCACTACGCAAACGGATCGGGAGGATCCAAGAACAGTAAGGGGCCAGCCTTGGTGATGAAGCGCAAGGCAAACTCAATGAAGAAGACCACTTCCAAATCGGAGGAAGTGTGGTACATTGACTCTGGCGCATCGAACCACATGACGAGCCACGAGGAGTGGTTCTCCTTTTTGGAGAAGCCGGATCAACTGGGAGTTGTCGAAACCGGAGACGACACTCCCCACCCGATCGTGCACGTCGGAGAAGTCCCTTTGAGCCACGTCGGACAGAGGGGGAAGCTGATGAATGTATTACATGTTCCGACGATCACGAAGAACCTGGTGTCGGTCGGACAGATCGTCGACCAGGGGATGCAGGTGCGGTTTACGCACCTCGGGTGCTTCATTGAGGATGAGGGCGAAGTTATTGCGCAAGGGCGCAGAGATGGGAGGATGTTTATCCTCAACACCAATGACGTCGGCACCGCACTATTCGCCAAAGGACAGAAGGTCGAGTCGGATATGGACCTGTGGCACAAGCGGATCGGCCATGTCAACTACAGGAGGCTTCAAGACCTGCAAACGGAACAAGTCGTTTTCGGTTTGCCGAAGTTTAGCGGCCGGAGATCCCAGATTTGTGAAGCCTACAACTCGGGAAGCTACACCGGCTTCCTTTCCCCACCGAAAGAAATCGAAGCCGTAACAAGCTCGATCTTATCCATTCGGATGTGTGGGGACCGGCACAAAATGTTAGCATTGGCGTGTTACCTCGTACGAGATGTACGGAGAGTCAAGTGTGATGAGCGAGGGTCGAATGTTATCATAATGTTGTGTATGTGTAGGGGGCATAAATGTAATTGTGAGTCAATACATATGTGAATACATGCACACGTGTGTGCATGTGGATGGATACGAGGAGGTATGAGTGAGTGTCCAGTATGAATGCTCTAGGGGGCTTACACCCCTTTGTATCTACCCCCTCTTGTACTATTTAACCCCCTTATGGGGAATGAATGAAAAATGAATCATTTCTCTCTATCTATCTCTCTTTTCATCTCTCTCTCTCTCTCTTCCCTCCCCTTAACGTTGAACCCCCTTGGGAGGGGGGTGGAGCCATTCTAGGCACCACCCCCCACCCCGCAATGCTTCTCAATGCACATGATCTCTCTCGCCATCAATCCCATACTCTCCATCATCATCATAACCACCATGTATATCTTTATCATGATTATCATCGTCCTTAACCCTAGCCCTAAAACATACAACACCTTTTGGCGACCACTAAGGCGACCCCCCTTTGGAGACGGAGTTGAAGAATGATACGCGACAATGTGAGGCATAGTGATGATGATATGTAAGAGATGTCCGGGTAATGATGGCGATATGCAGCAAAAGGCGGAAGAAATCAGAAATGGAAGATTGACAAGATTGACTGCTGCACAATTCTACAACAAATTAATCTCTATATGTGAATGTTTTGTGTGGTCTGTTTTTGCCCTAAATGTCCGAGAAATGTTGGCCAAGATGTACAAAAACGGTGTCAATGCATGAGTGGAAGTTGCAAAACAAGTTGCAAAAGGATGGCGTTACATGAGTGTGCAAGAATGGAAATGACAATGTGCAAATGTGCGGTTAGCAGCAACGTGTGCGTGTTCCAAGGAGACTGCGGAGGAAGACGCAATGTGTGGAGCGTGGGCCAGCAAGATGTGCGGTACCGGAATGGGACGTGTTCACAGTTTCCAGTTTCCAGAGAAGCAACGCGGAAAAAGTTGGAACCAGAACAAGAGTTGGTTGGCACCGAAGCGGCCGTAATGGCCGGGCGGCCGTCAGAGTAGACAGAGCCGAAACAGCAACAATGACGCCGAAAAGCGACGAACGAAGAGACAACCGTCAGATATCAACGGCTGACATTCGGATGACGACTGAACAGACCGGCCACGCGACTGCAGACCGGCCGGACAGGGCCGACAAAGATGAGAGAGGCTTCAGGAACGGTCATCACCAACCGACAGCAGCCGGAGCGGCCGGAGGGCCGGACAAGGTCAGGGAAGCAAACAGGCCGCCAGGATGACGGACGGTGTCGAACGACGACGAAACCGACAGAGACGGTGATGGAGTCTGCAACGGAGGCAGCCGGAGCAACCGAGAGCTGAGGAGCGGCCAAAGCGACCGGAATAGCCAACCAATGGCCGGAGTGGCCAGATAGGCCCGGACAGAGACGGAACCGGCCAGAGCGATGGCGGTGGCTGAACAATCGACGACCGGATCGGAGATGACGATGAAACGAAGGGCCAAACAGACACACACAACAACAAACGAGGCATAAATGGACAGAGACGACAACCGGTCGGAAGGAGATACACCAATATGTAGATGGAGACAACCGCGGATGCAGGACCAGAAGGACAAGCAATCAAAGAGCGGTCGGAACAACGATGATGACGGCAAAACAAGGGCAGCCACCGGAAAGGAGCCGGTTGCGGTCGAGGCGGCTGAAATGCACAGAAATGGCCGAAATGCAGCCGGAATGGCCAGAGTGGCTGAAATGCGCCCAGAAAGGCTGGACAACTGACGCCAAAAGAACGGGCCGGATAGTATCGGGGACAGATAGAGGAGCGGCGACAACCAACGGTCACGAGTGGCCAGTAGACGACAGAGACAAAGAAATGGAGATAGTGACGGAGAGACCATGGAATGAGAGAAGGAACTAGAACACACAGAGAGGAAAGTAGAGAGTATAGAAGAGAAGGCAGAGAAGGCTTAAGACAGAGGATGGAGAAAAATGAGCAAGGAAGAGGAAGACAAATACAGAAGAACAACAGAAGAAGAGAGGAGAGACAGGACGGCAAGTAGAGAAGCGGGAAAAGAAAACAGAAAGAAAGAGGAAGAAGAGGCAAGAAAAAGAAAAAGACAAAAACGGAAAAAAAGAGGGAAAAAGAGAACGATAAGGGGCATTCGAGGAGTTTTGAAAACTTGAGGGCATTCGAAGAATTTCGAAAAACATGATGGCATTGAAAAAATAAAATAAAAATTTTTAATTTTTAATTTAAAAATCAAAGGGCACATACAAAATTTTGAAAACTCATCCACCTAAAGAAATGGACGTGATCGACCATACACAACTCAAAATAAAGGAAGAACACACATACATACAACATATTTTTGACGACCCAAATGATTTTACGAAGTTCGTAAGTCGACAGAACGAGAATGTTCGTGTCGCAGAAGATTTGCTGACCGACAAATGTGTTTGAGTCAAGCATTCTGATCGAGGGAGTCGATCGTTGAAAGGACCGATGGAAGTTCCGGTCAAAGAAATATCATTATCAAGGCATGTGGGATCGACGTGCAAGGCACTTTCCCACGGGCGTGCCATATTGTGTTACCTCGTACGAGATGTACGGAGAGTCAAGTGTGATGAGCGAGGGTCGAATGTTATCATAATGTTGTGTATGTGTAGGGGGCATAAATGTAATTGTGAGTCAATACATATGTGAATACATGCACACGTGTGTGCATGTGGATGGATACGAGGAGGTATGAGTGAGTGTCCAGTATGAATGCTCTAGGGGGCTTACACCCCTTTGTATCTACCCCCTCTTGTACTATTTAACCCCCTTATGGGGAATGAATGAAAAATGAATCATTTCTCTCTATCTATCTCTCTTTTCATCTCTCTCTCTCTCTCTTCCCTCCCCTTAACGTTGAACCCCCTTGGGAGGGGGGTGGAGCCATTCTAGGCACCACCCCCCACCCCGCAATGCTTCTCAATGCACATGATCTCTCTCGCCATCAATCCCATACTCTCCATCATCATCATAACCACCATGTATATCTTTATCATGATTATCATCGTCCTTAACCCTAGCCCTAAAACATACAACATGGCGGGAGTCGATATTTCGTCTCCTTCATCGACGACTACACACGACATGCGTGGATCTACCTCATTGAGCGGAAGAGCGAAGTCTTCGAGTGTTTCCAGAGCCTCCAGAAGATGGTGGAACGGGAATTGGAGAGGAAGATCAAATGGCTACGGTCGGATGGCGGAAAAGAGTACTTTTCCGGCCAATTCAACAACTATCTGCAACAAAAAGGAATCCGGCGAGAATTCAGCTACAGATACATACCGCAACAGAACGGTGTGGCCGAAAGGAAGAATCGGTCGCTGATTGATGCGGCTAGGGCAATGCTGGAGGAAAAGAGCACGCCCAAGTTCTACTGGGCGGAGGCGGTCCAAACGGCCGTTTACATCCAGAACCGGATCGGGGACAAGGTGTCAGCTCACGAGCTGTATTTCGGGCACAAGCTGAATTTGAGACACCTCCGGATATTCGGCAACATAGCCTATGTACATGTGCCGGATGAGAAGCGGAGAAAGCTGGATGCAAAATCGGAAAAATGCATCCTAGTCGGCTATGCTCAAGAGCAAAAGGGGTATAAGTGTTATAACCCCCGGACGAAGCAGGTCCGAGTCAGCCGAGATGTCTAGTTTGATGAATCGGCATCGTGGTATTCCTTACCGACTTCGACTTCCGATCCCGACCCGATGTTGGAGGATGGGGCTAGTGAGCCCCGAACAGGCCCAGGTAGAGAAAGATGAAGCCGGAACTCAAGATGAGAGTCCGGAATCGTTCCGGTTAAGCGGACCGAATGAGAGACTGGATCAGTCCAACCAGTCGGATGATGAGACAACGAGTAGTGGAGACTCTGTCGTGCTCTCCCCGCGCAAGGAACCGAGGAGACGGTTCACATGCAAAGAGAATGGGAAGCAGAAGATGCCGGAATTCAAGACCGGCAATGATGAGTCCGATCGGTGCGTATCTGACTTCGGCAAGGACATAGGCAGATCTTCGGGAACGAAGACCGAACCGGCCAAGATGGGTCTCATACCGGGTAACGGTGAGTTACGCCGGTCCACCCGCCAGAAGGATCCCGTTAAACGGTATGGGTATAACGAGTACATGGCGCATCATTATGCGTACATGACCAAGGTCGCGGAAGTGCGTGAGCTGGAGAGCTACGCAGAAGCGGCAAAGGACGCAAATTGGCGTGCCGCTATGGAGGAAGAAATGCGGGCACTGGATGCCAACGGAACTTGGGACCTGGTTGACCCTCCCCGTCACTGTAAACCGATCGGATGCAAGTGGGTGTACAAGGTAAAGTACAATGCGGACGGTACAGTTAACCGGTACAAGCCCGGTTAGTGGCGAAGGGATATGCGCAAACCCACGAAATCGACTACAACGAGACCTTCGCTCCTGTAGCGAAGATGACGACGGTTCGTCTGGTACTGGCGGTTGCTGCGGCAAGGGGGTGGCATCTTCATTAGATGGATGTGAAGAATGCCTTCCTTCAAGGAGATCTTGAAGAAGAAGTCTTTATGACTCATCCCCCCGGATTTCAGTCGGAGGTGAACAAGTCGGCGGTATGCCGGCTGAGGAAGTCGTTGTACGGCTTGAAGCAAGCCCCCCATGCTTGGAATGCTAAGATCACGCACCGGTTGCGAAAGATGGGGTTTGTTGCCTCTAAGTCGGACTCTTCCCTGTTCATCCATCAAGGCTCAAACGGTCCGGTATGTATCTTACTCTATGTTGATGATTTAGTCATCACCGGCCCAGGTCTTCAGGAAATCAACCGCGTCAAGTCCCAGTTGTCGGACGCATTCGATATGAAGGACTAGGGGGACCTTCATTATTTTTTGGGGATCGAGGTGATCCGCACCCCCAACAACATATTGCTTTCTCAACACCATTATGTGTTGAATATACTGTACAAGTTTAGCATGACGGAATGGCGACCTGTCTCCACACCCCTGGACCAGAATCAGAAGATCCGTCCCAACTCCGTACCAACCTGCAATGAGAAACGGTTCCGACAAATAGTCGGAAGCCTGATCTATTTGACCAGCACCCGACCCGACATTAGCTATCCGGTCAGAGTGGTAAGCCAATTCATGCAGAAGCCGACTGTGGAGCACCTTCAGTACGCGCAACGAATACTGAGGTATGTAAGCGGAACTAAGGACCGGGGGCTCTTATACCGGCAAGGTATAACCGAAGAGCTTGTCGGCTACACAGATGCCGACTGGGCTGGCGATGCAATGGATCGTCGCTCAACTTCCGGCTTTATGTTTTCTCTTGGGAGCGTGGTTGTTGCGTGGACCAGCAAAAAGCAGCCAACAATGGCTCTATCCAGCACTGAGGCTGAATATCGGGGCGCGACCATTGCCACCTGCGAAGCCATTTGGCTTCGGCGACTACTGCAAGACCTGCAGATCGAGGTACCGACCCCGATCCTGATCTACTGCGATAACCTCAGCAGCATGTAGCTCGCCAAGAACCGTGTGTTCCATGCTCGCACAAAGCACATAGAAGTGCATTATCACTTCATGCGTGAGCGGGTCCTGAGCGGTGAAGTTGAACTACGGTATGTTCACACGAATTGGCAAGTTGTCGACATCTTCACCAAGCCGCTCGGGTCGGACAAGTTACAGCACTTTACCGAAATGCTTGGTGTTCAGCATCTCGACGTGCCGCACTTGAGGGGGAGAGGCAAGGGCAAAGACACTACCGAAACGGGCAAAGGCAAAAAAACAGTTGAACCCGTAGGTAAGAGAAGAACCGGTAGAGGTGGAGACGAGAAGAAAAATGAAGCCGAGTCGACGAAGGAAGTCGACACATCCGAACAGGTCGGAGTGAGCGGTTGTGAAGAAGAAGTGTACACTCAGGAAGAGAAGTGCATGCTATGCGGAGGTCATCACGATCGTAATGGGCATGATGTGGAGTCGAATGAAGAATTCGACTTCGGTGAACCGGCTGAAGAAGCCAAGGGAAGCACAGAGAAGGCCAAGACCCGGACGTGGTCTGATGTGGTGAGAGGCCTGAAGCCGAAAATCGAATCGGAGGATACCGATTCGGATAAGAGCTGGAACGAGTCGGAGACAGCCGATTCGGATCAACAGACGGATCCGGATGAGTCGGATCAACGAGAGGCCAAGGAGACATGGACGCAGCGGAAGTCGATGCCATCGCGGAGGAACCGACGGATCGGCAAGCGCCGGAGTCATAGCAGCGAAGGAGCTGAGATGGGCCTATTGAGCAGACATGCCGAAGGTCGAGGTGCGCAAAACCAAAGGGGTCGCGGGAAACGGAACCAGACCGGACAAGGAGCGCGAGCAAGGCGAAGCGACGCCAAGAGAAGTCGGTTGGAAGAACCGGCTGCCACAGAGGTTGACACTACGACCCTACCTCAGGTTGAGCTTGAGGGGGAGTGTTGAGCGGCAAGCTCAACCAGAGCCGGATCGGCTGAATAAGCCTGAGCCGGTAAGCAATAAGGACCGGTGAGCTGGGGAGCCGGTATGCCGGATCCAATACGTAACTGGAAGCCTAGTATAGGTTAGACTACTAGGCAGTTATAGTCTCGTAGTTAGTGTCAGATGCTCGTGTGAGCATTGAAGTACACCGTACTTCTAACAGTCCCATGTGGACTTGTATAAATAGCGGTGATGAGCGCGTTGTAGATACAGAGCACAGAGTATTCATATAATTTTGAAGAATAGTGTGTCCTGCTCTCTCTCTCTCTCTCTCTCTCTCTCCCCCGCGTACTCTCTCTCTCTCTTTGTGTATTGTTCTTTCTAACGCTTCCGCAAGCAATCTTTCACAATTTTTGTATCTCATATTCTCCTTGTATTCATACACCTTCTTCTTGAGTATTCTATTTTCCATTCTATCTAATCGATCTTGTGTTTTCTCTTCTCTCATCTCTTTCCTTTCACACATACACATAACACACATCTCTTACGTTGCACAAGAATCATATATGATTCTGTACATGGTATCAGAGCGATTTGGTAGCTCGATCTAGCCCATCTGTGTGTGTTGTGTTCTACGCCGACCTTGAAGAAGAACCGGGTCATCGATATCGTCGTACATCTACATAGCTCGTGTTCAAGAGAGAAGGAAAAGAATAAAGAAAGCTTCATTGACAATAAATACTCAAATGGGGAGCGCTCTCCCTAGTGAGAAGCTGGATTGAAACAACTTTGCATCTTGGGAGTACAAGATGCACCAATACCTTGTCGGTCAAGGATATTGGAGCTACATCAAAGGAAACAGGTCGACATGTACGATGTCTTCAGTGGGATAGAGGAAAAGAGTACTTCTCCAACGAATTTTCAGCTTTTCTTCGGAAAGAAGGAATTCGATGAGAGTTTTCGTGTCAACATACACCACAAAAGAATGGAGTAGCCGAAGGAAAGAATCGACACATCCTTGAAGTAGCGCATCTACCTAATGAACCGGTGTATAACATCTGGCGTGCATGAGGTTAGAAGCCGGATTTATCACATGTTCGGATAATCGGCTCCATTGCATACGTGCACATCCCCGACGAGAAGCGACAAAAGCTCGGCCTAAAGTCAGAGAAATGTATCCTCGTAGGATACTCACTGGAGCAAAAGGGGTACAAGTGCTATAACCGCTCAACTCGAAAATCTCGAGTAAGTCGAGTCGTCATTTTCGACGAGTCCGCATCTTGGTACGCACTAGAGACAACTTCGACTCTGCTTCCGCTTGACCCGGAATCCGCCAAAATAGAGATAGAAGCCGAAGATCAACTCACGTGCATGTACGAAGAAAACCTGATTACGACAAGGCTTAGTGGGCCACAAGAGCGTCTGAGCGATCAAAGCACATCTCAGTCGAGTCCGATGTTGGACAAAGGGAAGGCGAAAATGCCGGAGTATGAAGACGATCACTTCGACGACAACTAATCGACTCACTCCCTCGATAGTGAGTTCGAAGGACTTGACATCCGGACAAATGGAGCGAAGAAAGTTGTAGTATTCGCAAATGAGAAGCTCCACCGATCCACCCATGAAAAGAACCCTGTAAGCCGATTCAGCTACAACGATTATATGGCGTACCATTACACCTTTATGATGAAGATAACGACAATACGGGAGCCGGAAACGTTTTCCGAAGCCGCGAAGGATCCCAGATGGGTTGAAGCGATGAATGAGGAGATGCAAGCACTCTCCAAAATCAAGGCATGGGATCTTGTCCCCCACTCACCGCACAAGAAGGCGATCAGCTGCAGATGGATCTACAAGGTGAAGTATAACGCCGACGGCTCCGTAAACCGCTATAAAGCTCGACTCGTAGCAAAAGGATACGCATAGACGCATGGAGTCGACTACGAAGAGACATTTGTCCCGATGGCAAAGATGACGACTGCGTGGACCGTGATTGCACTCGCAGCGACGAAAGGGTGGCACCTCCACCAAATGGACATCAAGAACACCTTTCTTCAAGGAGAATTAGAAGAGGAGGAGTACATGGTACAACGACCTGGCTTCGAATCCAACATTCATTCGAAAGCTATATGCCAACTCAAGAAGCCTCTGTACGGCCTCAATCAAGCACCGCGTGCTTGGCATTCGAAGATTACGCAATATCTTCATCAAATTGACTTGTGAATGTCGAAATCCGACGACTCCCTCTACATATGAAACGACTCTAGAAGCTCGATTGTCATCATCCTATACGTGGATGATGTGGTCATTGGAGGAGAAAGTTTAGTCAACATCAACAAGGTGAAATCCCTCCTCTCCAACAATTCGAGATGACAGACATGAAGGAACTTCATTACTTCCTAGGCATCGAAGTAATTCGGATTCCGACCGGCATTATGATCTCTCAACGACACTACACTCTCAACTTATTATGCAAGTTCGGGATGACAAAGTGCAAATATGTGGCAACCCCTCTCGATCGAAACCTCAAACTACATGCCGACTCCGGCACAAACGAGTGCGAGTTGACTCAATATCGACAACTGATTAGGAGCCTCATCTATCTCACGATCACGCGACCCGACCTCAACTATCTGGTCAGCCTCCTTAGCCAATTCATGCAAACTCCGCAAGATATCCATTTCAATTGCGCTAAGTGAGTATTACGATACGTGAGCGGCAAAATGGATTACGACATCCTTTACGCATCAGCCACACCGATTCGACTCGAAGGGTACACGGATGCCAATTGGGCCGTCTACAAAGCCGATCGACAATCAACCTCTGGTTTTGTCTTCTCCCTTGGCAGCGGAGCAATTTTGTGGAGTAGCAAGAAGAAACCAACCGTAGCTCTTTCGAGTACGAAGGCCGAATAAAGGGGCGCAGCCATAGCTGCATGTGAAGCCGTATGGCTCAAGAGGATTTTGAAGGATATGGGCGTTCCCATCAAGGATCTAACTCCCATTTACTGCGAGAACATGAACAGTATATGTCTAGCTCGAAACCCAATGTTCCATGCACGCACAAAGCATATCGAAGTGCACTACCACTTCATTTGAGAGCGTGTTTAGGCCGGAGATGTCGATCTTCTACACATCAACATGAATTTTCAGACAATCGATATCTTCACCAAGGCCCTAGGAGCCAATAAGCTTCGGCAATTCATGTCAAACCTTGGATTGACGATCCCTGACTTGCCAAGCTTGAGGGGGAGTACAAGCGAGAACCGGATACCATCCGAACCAAATACCAGCCAAAGCAAACATCAATCAAAAGGAACCGACCCAAGTTGAGCTTGAGGGGGGATGTTGAGAATCAAGCTCAACATAGTGCAACATGTGAACACACCTTTTGAGAATCTATGATTACTCAAAGGTCAAGAGTCACACCACTACTCTCTACACATTAACTATGTGTCATAGAATCATATTCTATTACACATAACTAATGAGTTACATAGAAACAGGTCCCTCCGGATGAGGAGTACCCGGCAACGGAAGACCCGGTGAGAACCGGATGAGAAGTACCCGGAAACAGAAGACCCGGTGAGAACCGGATGAGGAGTACCCGGAAACGGAAGACCCAGAGAGAACCGAATGAGGAGAGAACCGGATGATGAGTGCCCGGCAAGCGCCGGATGATGCAGGCCCGGTGAAGAGTGCTCACCGGATGAAGGGACATATTCATAAATATGTTTCTGAGAGTCCATCAGGGCTATATTTGTAAATAGCCGAAAAGTCATATTAGTATAAATATGACTTAGGGCAAACTTTAGTATGTTGTTGTCATTCTTGGTTGCGCAAGATTAGAGCGCGTAATTGTGTATAGAGAGAGAGAGAGAGAGAGAGAGAGAGAGAGAGAGAGAGAGAGGAAGAGGTCGTTGCCTCTGTTGTAACCGTCGCCTGTGGCAAAGATAGCAAGCTCGAGGTCGTTGCCTCAGTGCTCCACTATTCTACATTTTGATATAGTGATAGTTCGTAGTCTGTGGGCTGTCGTGGTTTTTCCCTAGTTTGGGTTTTCCACGTAAACATCCTGTGTACTCTTCTCTCCTTTGCGTCGTGTATTCATTCCCCGTTTTTTCTGTGTATGATTCTAAGCTCGGTTGTGGCCGAGCGTTGCGCATAGGGAGCATGTAGTTCCTGTCACATACTTCATATTAAGTCGGTTGTGACTCCTTGTAATGCTACATTTTGTATTTGCTATTCTACTTGTGAATATACACCTTCTTCTTGAGTATTCCTTTTTCGATCTATCTTGTGTTCTCTCTTCTCTCCTCTAATTCCTCTCACACATACACATAACACACATCTCTTCCCCTACACAAGAATCATACCCGATTCTTTACAGTTTCATTTCTGAAAGGATTTACACTCATAGTTAAATCACAAATGTCAAAGAACACAAACAGAAATTAGACTACACGCAATTTACATGGGAAAATCCCAAAACAGGGATAAAAAGCACAGGCACTTTGGCCAACAAAATTTCACTATGAGTGGAGTGTACAAACCAAAATAGATTTTAGAGCTTACAGCTCTCTATAACGAAGGTTCAACTATGAGAGTACAACAACAGTACGAATCTCACAACACAATGTATGAAATGAATAAACCTAATTCAGGATATGGTGTACACTAGGTCATTGTCTGAGACCTGGATTAGGGTTTCAGCCTTGTCCACCAAGGACCCTCTTTTCTTCCTTGTCTTTACTGTTTTCCCTTTGTCTCCCTTTCTTTCTTAGTTCTTCCTCGTTTCACACACTCTCTCTCTTCTTCTCTGTTTCACTCTTGCTCTCACTTTGTTCTCTACTTCGCATTCTCTGTTCCCTCTTCTTCTCTCTCTCTCTCATGCTTTCCACATCTCTTCGATCGAGCCCACTCTTTGCATGAATTCCTCTCACAACCACAATGTGCACTCTCGATTGCAACATTCATTGGTAAAGTTCTTGAACATCGAGAGTCACTACTCACTTTCACACATATCACGTGAAATGTAATATTTTTGGTCTCATCGGTCATATTTGACCTCCGAAGACGATAATATAATCTATCTATATATCTCACTCTTTGTTCTTCTCTCTCAGCCTTCTCTCTCCCTTAGGTCTTCTCAGGTTTGCAACTCTCTCTAGAACACACAAAGATAACTCACACACTCAATATATAACCTAACTCATATATATATATATATATATATTCTCTTCCATTCGGCCGAGTCTCATTTCGGCTTTTCGGTTGATTTCGGCCAACCGACTCATTTCGGCTTCTTAGCTGATTTCTGCTTTTCAGCCGCCTCCCCCATCAGGAGGGACAATCTTGCACAACAATTTCTTCATGTTATTTCATCCAACAAACCCTAAACATCTATCACACCTTGTTTGTCCATCTTGACTCTCCATTAGCATATGATGTAAACATCTCCTCACAAAGTGTAATATGATACGAGGTTCTTGATTCAATGATCAAGTTAGTTCATTGGCATGCTAAACTTATACAAGCATCATAGAAGTGACGTTTGACACACACACACACCCTCTCTCTCACAAGAGAACTGACAAATCTTCTCTCTCTACAAAATCTAGATATCTAATATTCACATTCCCTCACACAGACAAACCCCATAGCTCCTCTCTCTCTCTCTCTAGAGTCTAGGCATACACTCAAACCATTGTCTCCTCACACATGCAAAACAGGGCTTCTCTCTCTAGACCACACACGCTCTCTCTTTCTCTCTCTTTTTTGGTAAATCTCTCTCTCTCTCTCTCTCTCTCTCTCTCACACACACACACACACACACACACTATATGTACACCATATGTATATATCTATGTACCGTGTATGGATTTCAATCATACTCGAAGCCTTTTCACGTTGTCGTGAAGAAAACCGTCCATAAGCGGAATCGGCGCACCAAGGCGTGGGAACCGGTTCTTCACGCGCGCACGCTCCAAGTTGAACATAGAAACGAATTAGGAGGATAATCGGCAGGAACGGGCCCTAACACAAGTGGAGACAAAGACCGCGCGAACAATCTTTTCGGTCGCGCGCGCGAGCTAAGGGACTGCACGAGTCGGCGGCGTAACTACGCGGATGCGTGAAGAACGGAGCGGATCCCTGTTCGAAAGGGACAGGGAATAAAGCTGACATGACGGCCTGCTCGTCGGCCTATATAAGGAGCAGGAAAGAGCTGTTGCAGGGATCTCGCGCAGAGAGGACGAAGTGCTGTCGGACCGTTTCTGGACACTTCTCTCTCTGTTTCCTTCCTTCTTGAGCTCCATAGCTTTTCTGTGCAGGGTTCCGAGGAGGCTCGCGCTGTTTCGAGGAACGCCTGAGTGCTTCCGGCAGCACCTCCGACCTGCTACCCCTTTGTGCGTCGAAATGAACAAGCATCGGCATCTGTTCGCCGGCCTGTTCGGTTGTAACCAACCTGTGCCCCATCGAGGGTTGTAGTCGCGTTAGCCATTTTTGTTAATATACATATTTAGTCATTCGCATCTGTCTGTGTCGGTGTCTGTTCGCGTTCTCCGTGCTGAAGGGCCGTGTCCCTGTGTATCCCCGGTCCTGCGTAGCCGGTTCTCTCTCTTTCTCCTCCCTCGCTTGCTCTTTGGTTCGAGACCCCCGCGGTCCCGCCTCGTTTTCCACACGCACTTGCGTAATATCTCGACATCTTTGGTGAACCCGACGTGAAGGAGGCGGCAGAAGAGCAGAAGATGAGGGGGTCGGATCTTGCAGAGGCCATGGCTTCGGCCGTGGATCGGATTGTAAACGCGCGCGAGGGCACCGGTGCCCTCGATAGAGCTATTGAGGCGGTCGTCGGCACGATCGGCCGGTTCGATGGGAAGGATGCCACGAAGTATTTGGCGTCCTACGGTGCAGAGATGCTGATGCGGGACATTCCGGAAGAAAGGCGTCTTGCCGGATTTCCCCGAGTGGCGATGCCGAGCATCCATGCGGAGGTGCTCGAGGTGCGGGCGGAGAGCCGTACCTGGGAGGAGTTCGAAGGTCGGCTCCTAGAGAAATACGGGCTGGACGACGCGCTCCGGCTTTCGAAGCGAAGGTTCATGGAATGGGTGGAGTCCCCGGGGAAGGGAAGAAACGCGTCGGCAGTCCTCCGGGAGTTCGAGGAAAACTTTGCGCGCCTTTCGGCGCTCGACCGAACCATCCTGGACACGAACCGGGTCTTGCTGTTTGTCAAGTCGGTCGACGAGTGGGATCGGGAGCAAGTGGGCCTCTTGCTGGAAACCGAAGACGGGCTCACTACCGACTGGGCGGCTGTCAAGAAAGTCTGTGGCCGTTTCGACAAACGGTGAGAATGGGCGGATAACGGGGCAACCGGGTCGGGCTCGGTCGCAGCAAGGAAGCTCGAACCAGCGCCACAGGTGCGAAAGGAAGAGACCCGAGAGTGGTTGGAAACCGGTTCGGCTTCGACCGGCGTAGTCAGAGGCTCAACCGGAGGAGCGGCGCTGGAGGAATTGACGAGGGCGATAAAGGACCTCCAAATCGCGCAAGCCCGAAGGGAAGGTGGCGAACCGGCTCGTGACCGACGGCCGGCGGCAGGAAACAGGTGCATGTGGTGCGATGAAGTCGGCCACATTCGGAAGGACTGCGGCGACTTCGCGGAGGCGCTGAGGGACAGGGTGGTGTACCTGTGGGAAGGACGGGTGCATGCCAGCGACACCCGAAGGGCCCTGAGCCGAAACAACGGGCGAGGTGGTATGAAAAGGTTGATGGAAGAGGCGGCGGCCCAACACGCGGAAACCGTCCACTACTCGGCGTCGGCCGGCATTCGAGGCGGGGGCGGCGAGGCCCGAAGGGAAAGCAAAGCCGGATTCTGGCCGACGATGCTGGAAGGCCTTGCCGGTGCAAGGCTTAAAAGGGAGGAATCGGACCGTGCGGAGAAACGGGTACGGGAGATGACCGGGTGGAGCGACCCGGTCGAGGAAAAGATGGGCTTCGTGGAAGCCGCTTGCCAGAACTACGAGGCTCTGGTAGAAGAGAAGCGGGTGGGGAAACCCGGGACGACCGGGCCCTCACAACGATACGAGACCCGGTCCGGGCCACGACGGGACGAAGCCGGCGGGGCCGGTACGCAAGATAAACCCCAGAAGGGCGGGTACCGTCTGGGGACGGGGATAGAAAGGACCACGGACTTACGAAAGGTCCTGGAGGAACGGATCCTCGACAGCAAGGTGGAGCTGTTGTTACGAGAGGTGCTGGGAATCGCCAAGAAGGAGTTCCACGACTCCATCGTGGACTTGGTGAAACGGAAGAGGCTGTCAACGGAGACAGAACCGGAAAGACCGGTGGAAGTGCGGACGACGCACCTAGACGACATGGCGCTGGGAGACGAGTGGGCGGAAAGCCACTATTCGAGACCACACTGGGCCCGAGCGACCACGGAAACCCCGGTGAAGATCGGCGATGTCCAGGAACCGGTGATAGCTTTGGTGGACCACGGATCGGAGATCAATTTGATGTCCATGGACTTCTATAAGAAGGGCAAATGGCCGATCAACACCAAGCACGGGTGGAAAATAAGGGCAGCAACGCGCGCCACCGAGGAACTGCACGGGGCCTGTCCGAATGTGCGAGTCAAGATCGGCGACGTCGAGATTGACCAGCACTTCTTCGTGCAGGAGACGTCTTCGCATCCGGTCATACTGGGAGAGCCGTACATCACGGCGGCGCGAATGGAGACCAAGGTGCTGGACAATGGTTCGGCCTACGCGAGGGTCAAAAGCCAAGACGGGCGCCATTCGGTCCAGTTTCTGACGGTACAGCCGAACCACGAACGTAACCGCGACTCCCTCGGTTCCGAAAACCGAGAGGATTTTTAGAGAGGACTGCCAAGGCGTGGGGCCGCGACAGTCCGGATGCTCCGGGAAAACCCCACATCTGTACGATAAAACCGTGTACAATAGGTAGGAAATTTTGCTTCTCCGACAGCGGAGCATGTACGATGGTCGGCATCGCCGGCCGAGAGAAAACAAAGACGGAGGGGAGACTTCGAGCGTGCGGAGTTCTCGGCCCTGACGAAGAAATCAACGGAGCCGTGGAGGCAGTCTCCTTCGACGACACCTTGGGAATGCTGGGGAAGGTAGTCGATGAAGACCTTAACGAAGACCGGACGATACCGGTATGTTCCGCAGAAATGTACGAAGTCATCGCGGACTTCGGTCGAGGGCTCGAGTCGGAACGGACGGCCCGAGTTAGCACCAAGTACAAGACTGTGGACCGGAAGGTGAGGCCAGTTGCGGCGCCCTTACCGGAGGGCAGCGAATCCCGAATCAAAGGGGTTGCATCGGACCCCAGCTTACGAGATCCGGCCTGCATAGGACACACCTTCACCAACGAGACGCTCCGCGAGCTGAAGATCGGTGGGGGCGGGTTCCTACTGCCGGTGGAGGAAGACCGGTTTCGCAGAATGCTCGGAAGGCACGGGAAAGCCTTCGCATTCTCACCGGAGGAAATCGGGTGCGTAGACCCGACGATCGTAGAGCCAATGGTGATATTCACGGTACCGCATGTACCGTGGAATCTCAAGCCAATTCCGGTTCCGAGAGCTCACATCCCGAAGTTGATGGAGCTGTTGAAGCAGAAAGTTGATATGGGCATTCTCGAGCCGTCGAGCGCCCCGTATTCAAACCGATGGTTTACCGTACCAAAGAAAAACGGATCGTTGCGCTTCATTCAGGACCTGCAGCCGGTCAATAGAGTGACCATTCGGAACGCAGGGATCGGACCGACCATAGACGAGTTCGCGGAGGCCTTCGCCGGAAGGTCGATTTACTCGGTCGGTGATCTATACTCAGGGTACGAACAATTCCAGCTAGCCGTGGAGAGCAGAGACATTACGACGATGCGAACTCCCCTCGGCCTAGTGCGGATGTGTACGCTGCCGCAAGGAGGGACCAACTCGGTGGCCCACATGGTGAATGCAATGAATAAGGTGCTGAGGGACTGCATCCCGGACATCACCATGCCGTTTCTAGACGACATCCCGATCAAGGGATGCCCGGTAGAAGAGAAGGACGAGACGATCGGGCCGGACGGATGCCGGCGATTCGTGGTGACGCACATCGACGACTGCGAGAAGGTGCTGCAAAGGCTAGAGGATGCGAGGCTCACCTTCTCGGGGGAGAAGTCAGCCTTCGGGCAGTCGGAAATCATGGTGGTCGGACATTTATGTGGACCATATGGCCGGAAACCGTCTCCGGGAAAGGTAGAAGCCATCTCCGCGATGAAGCCTGATTGCAGCTCGGTCACGGAAGTACGAAGATTCTTGGGAGCATGCGCCTTCTACCACATATGGATCCCGCATTACGCGCACGTCGCGGAGCCGCTGTACGGATTATTGAAGAAAGGGCGAAGATTCGAATGGCTAGACAAGCACACGGAGTCGGTCCGGAAGCTGAAGGAGGCTCTTTCGGCAGCACCGGCGCTCCGAAAGGCCGTCTACAGGAAGGGCACCCCAGTGTACATAACGGTTGACACGAGTCCGACCGGAATCGGGTGGGTCGTCAACCAAGAAGACGAGGACGGCAATCGGTTTCCGATCCGATTCGGCGCGAAGGTCCTCAGTGAGCGGCAGCGAGGATACGCCCAGGTTAAACGCGAACTCTGGGGTATCGTTTCGGCGGTGAAGGCCGACAAGGACTATCTGATCGGGACAGAGGTAATCATAGAGACGGATTGCATGCCGATTCTCGGCATGGTTTCCGGATGCGCGACGCCGGACCTGGCAATGCTCAGGTGGATAGCGTACATCAAGTCCCTGGACCCGGAAATACGGCACATTTCCGGGAAAGACAACGCCATGGCCGACATGCTTTCAAGGGCGAGATTCGATGACGAGGGCGGCATGGTTTCGGAGGACGAAGAGGTCGGCGTGGACTTCTTCGAGGCAGCATACGTAACAACCGGCGGGACGAGCACTCCGGCGCTTAACGACTTCGACGCGAGCAAGTACGACGGGGAGTGGCTACAGATCGGCGGGTTCTTGAGGACAATGGCGCCGGATGCGTCATGGACGAAAGACGAGGCCAACCGGATCCGGAAGAAAGCGTACCGGTTCTTTCTCCGGGATGGCTATCTATGGAAGCACCCGAAGAAGAGGGACGGCGCTCCGCTCCGGGTGGTGGCGATGAAGGAAGAACAGGAGGAGCTGCTGACGGCCTACCACGACAGCCCTTGGGCCGGACACCGTGGAACTTGGGCCACGTTCGAGAAGATAAAGGAGAAGTACTGGTGGCCGGGACTGTACCGGAACGTGCATCGATTAGTGACAACTTGCGAGAGCTGTCAGATGCACTCCGTGGTCCGACACCGGGACGAGCTTCACCCTACGTACCCTTCGACCATCCACTTCAAATGGATGGTAGATCTGGTGACGATGCCAATGGGGGTAGGACAGATGCGGTACCTGGTCCTAGCGCGGGAGGATCTGACGAACCAGGTGGAAGGCCGGGCCCTTCCGAACAAAACGACCGCGGCCGTATGTCGGTTCCTAATCGAGGACGTGATATGCCGGTGAGGGTGCGTCGGGAAGATCGTGGCTGACCGAGGGGAGTTGGACGCCGAAGAAGCCGCGGAGCTGTTCGACCGGCTGGGAGTCAAGCTCTCGCTCACCACTGCGTACAATCCGGAGGCGAATGGAAAGGTGGAGCGCGGACACGGACCGATCGTCAAGGCGCTGGTTCGAGCATGCGGAGGCCAAGTCGGTAACTGGCCGCGGCTGCTACCTTATGCTTTGTGGGCAGACCGGACCACGCACAGTTCGGTAACCGGGTACATGCCGACGGAGCTCATGTTTAGCCAGAAGCCGATCATGCCGATGGAACGGACGATCTCCTCGTGGGCAACGGTCGACTGGAGGGACGAGATGAGCCGGGAGGAGTTGTTGGCCGCGCGTATACGACAGCTCGAGCGGAGACCGGAGGACGTGGAACTGGCTGCGGAGAAGCTCCGGGTGGCGAGGACAAAGAACAAAGCCAGGTTCGACCGAACGCACCGGCTCCGACCGAAGAAAATCGAAGAAGGTGACTGGGTGCTCGTCTACGACAGCAGCCTCGACAACCAGCACCGAGCTACACGGAAGTTCGCACGAAGGTGGTTCGGGCCTTACGTGGTACGGAGCGCCAATGACAACGGGACATATCACCTGGCGGAACTCGACGGCACGAGAATGGCGATACCGGTTGCAGGGAAGCGGATCAAAGCGTTCAAGAAGCGACACGACGACGAGCCAGACCCGGCTCTCCTGGTCAGCAGTGACGAACGATCCGAAAACGAGGAAGAACCGACGGGCGAGGAATGAAGACGGGCCGCTTTTCTCCGTCCCAACTCTCTTGGCGCATACCGGAGGATGCGCGGTTAGGTGGGGGCGGATGTCGTGAAGAAAACCGTCCATAAGCGGAATCGGCGCACCAAGGCGTGGGAACCGGTTCTTCACGCGCGCACGCTCCAAGTTGAACATAGAAACGAATTAGGAGGATAATCGGCAGGAACGGGCCCTAACACAAGTGGAGACAAAGACCGCGCGAACAGTCTTTTCGGTCGCGCGCGAGCTAAGGGACTGCACGAGTCGGCGGCGTAACTACGCGGATGCGTGAAGAACGGAGCGGATCCCTGTTCGAAAGGGACAGGGAATAAAGCTGACATGACGGCCTGCTCGTCGGCCTATATAAGGAGCAGGAAAGAGCTGTTGCAGGGATCTCGCGCAGAGAGGACGAAGTGCTGTCAGACCGTTTCTGGACGCTTCTCTCTCTGTTTCCTTCCTTCTTGAGCTCCATAGCTTTTCTGTGCAGGGTTCCGAGGAGGCTCGCGCTGTTTCGAGGAACGCCCGAGTGCTTCCGGCAGCACCTCCGACCTGCTACCCCTTTGTGCGTCGAAGCGAACAAGCATCGGCATATGTTCGCCGGCCTGTTCGGTTGTAACCAACCTGTGCCCCATCGAGGGTTGTAGTCGCGTTAGCCATTTTTGTTAATATACATATTTAGTCATTCGCATCTGTCTGTGTCGGTGTCTGTTCGCGTTCTCCGTGCTGAAGGGCCGTGTCCCTGTGTATCCCCGGTCCTGCGTAGCCGGTTCTCTCTCTTTCTCCTCCCTCGCTTGCTCTTTGGTTCGAGACCCCCGCGGTCCCGCCTCGTTTTCCACACGCACTTGCGTAATATCTCGACAACGTATGAGTATGATACGAATATTGGCGTTTGAGTATGACACGAATGGGACGTATGGCTAGAACTATGATTGAAATATGTGAATGCAAATGCAAAAACCCCTATTACATTTAGAGTATACTAGTCTTACAAAAAAGATTGACAATGTCAAGATCCAAAATGTCTTCACCTAGGGAGTGAAATCACTAAACCATCAAGTTTAAAACAAACTTGGTTTCAAGTGGAAAACATTTTCAGCATACTCAAGTGGGTGTTTGGAGCACCAGTGGAAAACATTTTCAACCAAACCACCCTTTTAGCACACCCTTTTTAGCACGCATGTAACTAAGCCAACCCAAATTGGTACCTTTCTATCAACTATAAATTGAGCAAGAAGTAAGAAGCTAAATAGGCTGGTTTTGATCTCTTATGTGCATTTCATAATATAATTAACAAGGATTTTTTACACAACTAAATAATAATAATGAGAAGGATTTTTTCACGTAATGTATGTATGTACTTACTATGTGTGTTTATAATATATATAGTAATTACCGACCTTTGCTTTTTGCCTGCATTTTTTTGTTGCTTTTTTATTGTGTATGTGTGTGTGGGCCGAGAAATTAATCAAGCTTTTAGGGCCCGATCCATATTTTGCCCAAGTTTATTATTGTGTTATCTAAGTTTAATTAATGTGACCGATCTGTATTGCAACCAAATTGGAACTCCAACTTTGGAGTGGGTTGTGTGTGTGTGTGAGCTCGTAGTGAATGATTGGTGATGTTCCAAAATATTACTACTCAATGTTGCATTTTGAGAGTGTACAAAACATTGTTGCACAAATTGCCGATTTGTATGCACCAAGAGAGAGTTTTCGGTGGTTTAATTGTTTAGGGAGGGGACCCAAATACAAGAAGGGAAGATCCTAGGAACAAGGAAGAATTTGATTATTAGATTATGTGATAAGTACCTTAACATGATTAAGTTGGCATAAATCAAAATTTTGATTGATAAGACATGATTTCCCATTATTGACTTTGGTGGATTCTAGAAATGGGATCCCTAGAGGGGGGAAGGACCAAAAATGGCTCATCCATAAACTCTTTCATCTACCTTGTTTACATAGTACAATTTCAAAATCTTGATTTGATAAAATGGGTGATGTTTCTTGTTGTGCAATATCTTTGTTTCTCGTCCCTTCACTCCTCAAACAAGCATGTGGATTGTGGGAAAGTCTCATGTAGTTAATATTTAACCATTTATTTTGTGTGAGTGTAATTATGTAGTAAAGAGTAGCACTAGAGTTTGCTCAAGTAGTTACTTTAAATACATTAGTAGCTTGAGAGCGGTTGACACTTGCCCTTGCTCGTCTTGCTAACAAAATAGTTGGATGGTGATACGTTCCCGCACACTTGCCTCAAGGCGGATCCTATAAAAAACACCAGAGTAAGTAGTTTTTGACGCAAATGCCAAAAGACACCGACACTTTGTGATCAACAATCTCATCTTGACAAATACCTAAGATCCACTAGGTATAGAGAAATACCAATGAAACTTTGGTAGATATGACCAAATGGTTGGACTAATGCACACTTGAAGATGGGGGGGTTGGGGGGGGGTCTACATCTTGGATGCTTCCAAACAAAGATTATGGAATGTTTCTAGATGAAGTAATAGGATCGCATTATGTTGCCCTCATTAAGGTCACCAATGTGGCAATACAACTCAACTACCAAGAACCTCATACATTTCATGTATTGTTGTTCAGTTTTAAGTTTTGCCTAGGCATAGGTCTATTTTTTGGAGATTTCCATGAAGTACTACATTTCCCTCGTGAATGTGCCAACTCATTAATTATTAAAGCTCTGCCATCGGTCATCCTTGACATAAATAGACTAGAGTTGGAAGAATATTGCAGGAATGAGGTTGCCGAATGTTTGAAATCATAGAACAATTACCTGACAAATGTCGAGTTATAACGCATATTGTAAGCGTGTAAGGTGAGGGAACTTCAAAAAGAATAAACCCAACACTTCTTCTATTGGGTAGCCAACCCAAAATCATTGCATTGGGAAAATTATATTGCTACACAAGTGCACTTAGAGTATAAGTCAAAACGCAAGCCCAAACTTGAACCCAAAAAATTTAGGGTTCCAACAAAGAAGAATAACATACATCGGTACTAGTGCATAGAGTTACGTAAAAGTACTCGTAGACTTAAAAAAAATTATGGTTAGTATATATTGAAAAGGAGACAGTATTTGAGAACCATAACCATAACTGAAATGGTTCAACAAAAAGCAAATCTTCAAATTTTATATAGCATACATAGGATCATGCATTATCACCACTTGGCATACATGTTGTGTACCTCTTGGCGTCATCTATTGTATACACTGTTACATAACTCTAAATAATAATATTTATGATGGTTAGAGTGTAAGACTCTTGTTTAAAGGGTTACAATTTTGAATCTTGACATTGACATTTTGTCACAGATAGTGGAACAAGAGTATGGACAAGATAGCCACCATACTGTGATCATCTTAGGGTCTTTAAATGTGACGCATATGTGAATGTTCTGAAACAACTAAGGCAGAAATCGGATTATAGATGTAAATAATGCATTTTTATTGGTTATGGAATCAATGGGCAGGTTGGATATCACTTATGGGATTTTGACACACGTACTATAGTCAAAAGTAGCAATGTTGTTTTCAATGAAAGTCTGGTGCATAAGAAACCCATAAAGGAGGTGAAAGTGAGAAAAGTGGTACTTAAGGATGTTATACCCTTTGTTCACGTGAAACGGGAAATTTCCACTAATGTAGATGTTTCCATATGTGCTCAGCCATGTAAAAAGATTGCTAACTAGAACGATGATGCTCAACATGATTATGTTTGGAATGATGATGTTGGGCCTTGGCATACAAAACCCAGCAAAAGGTGGCTTTTATAGAATTTTTAGAAAGCAAATATTCCCCTTTCACACTACAGCATCCATTAGCCTACATTATTCCTTCTTTAGTTTGTTCTATTCCCCTTTTTTCTAAGGTTGGTTGAGCTCGGTGTCTTTTGTTGGTGCCATGATCGTCACGTCACGTCTGGTGTGTCGAGTGTCGGATACTTAATAGTACTCTATGTAGGTGCCATGCACATGGCCAATAAAAACAAGTATAAGTTGCCTATGCAAAAGAAAAATCTGGGTCAAACGCTTGACATGAAAAATTTGGGAAATGCAAAATACATTCTTGGTATGCATATTATTACTCATGGTAGGAGTAAGTGGAAGTATATATCCAAAATACACAAAATGCATATTATTCATGATGGGAGTAATGGATGTATTTATTTTGTCTCACTCTAAGTATATATCCAAAATACTCAAAATGCGTATTACTCACAATAGGAGTAATGGATATATTAAATTATTTTGTCTCACTCTAAATATATATCCAAAATACTCAAAAGGTTTAATATAGAGAGTGGAAAATCTTTGACGACACCATTATTTGTGCGTGTAAAATGGAACAAAAGTGAATGCCCCAAATCAAAGTAATGTTAAAAAAGAATTCATGAGCAAAATTCTTTATAAGTCTGTTGTTGGTAGCCTCATGTATGCCATGATAGTGATTGGGCCAGAGATTGCGTTGTTGTGGGATATCCCGATAAGAAACACTAGGAAGCACTTAAGATATACGAAGTGGCACTAGGGATATGTTTGGGTGGTGGAAATATATACATGATTAGATATACGAACTTTGATTACGTTGGTTGTCTAACAACAGAAAATCTACTTCAAGATACGTCTTTTAGTTTATGGGAGGTGCCATATCTTGGAGATCTTAGCTCCAAGAATGTACTACTCTGGCTACTACAGAAGCAGAGTATTTTGTAGCTAGTGAGGCATGTAAGGAAGTTTTATGGCTTTCCATACTAGCATGTGACATGGGCATTCCTCAACTTAAACCCATATTGTTTTGTGACAGTTACAATGTCCTTGTGTAAGCTAAAGATCCAGTTTATCATGTCAAGACCAAGCATATTGAAGTGCAAGATCATTTCATCTGGGAATGCATAATTGTTAGCTACATCAATCTTGAGCAGGTTGTTTCTTGGGAAAATGTTGCAAATGCATTGACCAAAGCTTTACTGCATGATATGTTGGAACATAGTTGTCACTTCATGGGATTCACTTAGTTCTTTATGTTACACAAATTTTCCCTTGTGTATGAGTAACTTGTTGTAATTATTAGAAATAGTGTTAATTATTTGTCATGCGACTTCACTTCGTATACTTTCTCAAAATGGAAATTGGCATCTCAATGAAGAAACAATGTAACGAGAGAAAGAAAGAAGGGTTTATTAATGTCTATATACCAAACAAGAGATTACATCTTAAACAATTGTCTCGTTTTTTAGAACAAATCAAAATAAATGTAACTAAGCATAAAATAAATAGAAGTAAACTAAGACATTGTGAAAGTTTCTCATCATCTATACAACGTATAAGATTCTCAAATAAAATATATTGCATGCATGACAAAATCCTAATGCCCAATCTATCGTAACCACTTTGCAATGTTCTAGTTTGGAAAACCCATTAGTGTAACGCTTGATTGACTTGTAGTTGGAGTAGGAGTGATGGGGCTAAAGGAAGTTATGATTGTTCTTTATTGATGAGCTTGTGTGGTTGTATTGTTCTTCCAATGTCTCTTTAGCTCTAGCAAGAAAAGCACCATGCATCGTTGGTCCTCATATTCCACTATCTTACATAGTGGGCCAAAATAAATTGCATTGCCTAGATCATATAAGTGCCTAATACCTATCAAACTCTAGCCATATTTCAAGCCAACGAGGTACATGTTAGGACATCAATTGGGTAGATATGCATGTAGTTACCTCTCACAATTGTTGGTAAGGATGATAGCTCACCCCTTTTAACATAGTTAGAGTACTGATGAAAATCTTGGATTAACTACCTCCATGGGCCTAAAGCAAGTGTACAAAAGGTTAAGTGTATATAACCTCGCTACTAGTAGGACCTCTAGATAAAGACTAATTAGTACAATTCAAGGTTTGGGTTGGGATATTAAATTGCACGTTGTTGCGAAGCTGACACTTCACGATATCGAAACAATGTTAAAATTTTGGAGAAAGACTTTTACCATCGACAAGGTGCACGTGCAAATTTACAGGTTTGTGAATTGGAGTCCAGAAGCCCAAGATACAACCTTTAGAAGGATCATTAAGGTTCAAGATTGTTAAGGACGAAAATGTAATTATATCAAAGGGGGCAGTCAAGATAAAATAAGGACGGTTTTGTAATATTCCAAAAGGTGTAATTTTATAATTGAAGTTTTAAATTAAGAAAAACAATACAACCACCCATGCGTGAGGTGGTGAACAAACCGCCTCGAGGGTGGCAAAGGTGGTTTATCCCCCTATAAAAGCCCCTCTCCCATGGTGGGGAAAGGCATGGAATAAGAAATCAAGTGAGTGAAGGAGCTAGCAAGTTTGCCATAAAGGAGGCCACTTAAGAAGACGATATGTGTAAGGAGGTGTATAGCCTCATCTTCTTGCCATCGCACCATCCGCAGTCACGCCTTGTCATACCAATCGTCCCCAAGTCACTGAACCCTAGCAATTGCAACACACACCCGTAATCTTTACGACAATGGTGGAGATAGTGAAAACTCAAAGTATTAACAATATTGGTGTACCATACCCTAACCTAGCGATCTTGCTTAAAAGATGATAGAGAATGTTAGAGAAACTATGTCTACTAAATTCTTGATAGTGACACTTCAAAAACCAACTTACTTTGACTAAGTGTATACACTTTCATATCTTCGGGTAGATATGAGGATACAATTGATATTACTATATATACATGGAGAAAATTAACCACTTTGACCATTAGAAAATAGGAATTGATATTTCTCTCTAAGGAATAAATAGTTGATGACTCAACAAGAAGTCCACAATTAAGACATTAGAAACATTAGCAAAGCTATACTAATGTATCTACTATCAAACTCATTCTAGGAATACATAGGGTTTCTGAGTCATATTCAAAATATGGACAAAAAACTTATTTAATATGAGAAATATTTCTCAGATAATAGAACAAAGCTATACCCATGGGCAATTGAAATGTAACACACTCACTCTTGGAATACATAGGATTTCTACTTCATATTCAAAAGACGGCCAAAAAACTTACTTAATATGAGAAATATATCTTAGATAACAGAGCAACAACTAGAACCTGATGATTTTAAAGCATTCAAAGCCACATACATTTTCCACACCGTGTTATTGGTGAAACCCATCATTGATTTGCTAGGAAATTTTGAATCTGTTGAATGAAATACACATCCATGCCAAACTAGCAGTTTACATAGGATTGAAATAACAGAACCAAACACTATAGACAGTAGACGTGGCTGAGGTTTTCACAAAAGAAAGGAAATCTGCTTAGGACAATAGTAAAACCAAAACTACATGTCCATAGGTTCTATCTAAATTTGTCAAAGAATGTGGTGCTCTACAATATGGTGAGTCAATTCATCCATCAACAAGTTTTTCAAAGACAGCCAGCCATTTTATGTTGGCAATGGTCCTCTATCCAAGTAGAGGGTGTCTTGTATAGTAAAAATTAGTTCATAATCTAACATTACAAACATAAGAGGCCCAGGTGGGCAGGTGAGATAGAGTTAGTTTCATCCATGATGAGGTTCCTTCATCTGGAGGGTAGAAATACATGTCAACAATGTGTCTCAACAAGGTCAACAAGCACCCACCACTGTAACGAATGAGTACATGAATGAATTCCCAAGTTTTCTCTTTTCCAAATTCACAAGCAAATCATAGAGCCATAACAGCATCTCGGCTCGCTTCTACACTCGATACCTTGCTTTCCATCTCTTTAACCAACACCCCTGAACCTGGCCTCCTCACCTCTTCCAGAGGCGTAGGTGACACACAAGTATCCAGACCATTACCGATGCATGGCCGAGGTTCTATTGCATTAGATTTCTCTATGGGATATTGTAAAGCTGCAACATTCTCCTCTCTTTCAATGAACTTTGAATTGGGCGCAATATCATTCGCTTTGCATATCGGGGCCGACAAAGTTGGTTCAAAGACTGCACCCCTTAATACAGTTTGAGAGTTACCGACTCTTACAGTTAAGAGATAACCTGCATCAAATGATCCATCTAATACTCCGTGAACTTGTTGACCCACAAAAGCACCATCTAAAGGAGGCAATACATTAATGACTTCATGTTGTTTCTTCTTTGTAATTTTCCGGGCCCTTCCATCCACACTTTTCGGGGTAGCTCCATTCTCTCCTATCGATGATATGAGTTCTCGATTCTTTGGTGGGCGGCCTTTCTTACGCTTGGGTGGAGCCACTTCGACCATATCAGCTAGCATTACTGGATTCTGTTCATTCATCTTTGACTTCTCGAATTGTGATATGCATCCATACAAGCAAAGAATAACTTTAAAATCTATAAGCAAAAGACTACCAGAGTTTTGCCATATCAATTGCACACGTAGTGAAGCTACCATTACAGACTTTTCATTATTCACCATTCTCATTTTACAAGTAAAGAATTAACTGTAACAGATACAGCTACAAAAGACTAGCAATCTAACTATCTACACAAATAGGTGCATTGGGTTTTTTGTTCATTCATAATTCTTTTTGTGAACTGTGAGAATCATACAAGCAAAGAAAAACTCCAATACATATAGGTTCAAGAAACTAATAAATTCTCACCATATCTAAGGGTTTTCTTAATTCACCACTATTTATGATTGTCTTTTCAAGTTGTGATATGCATACAAGCACACTAGCAACTCCAATATATATAGATACAAAATACTTATCATTCTCTTTAAGGACTGCAATATGCATATAAACATATTTACAAAATACTATTTATTCTTTTTCTGACTGCCATATAGACGTAGGGATAAAGTAACTACTAACATTAATTTATATTGCAAAAGACTCACAGATTTTTCAGCATACGTTCGGAGATATGGATTTTGTATGCAATTGAGCAGCCTCTACATTCTTTTCACAGAAAAACTATTGCAATTGCAACTAACTATGATTGTCAAGTAAGAAATAATATTTAAAGATTTCATCTTGTATAAAAAATGCGTGTTTCAGAAAATATCTACATTGTCAATGACCGCAATAGTCATTCCAATAAGCAGTCATGCCAAATTTAAACATGTTTTGTTTCACATTCTAAATTTCATTCAACAAATATTTTATCTTCAAATAGAATTCAGAGGACCTTTGTGTTCGAAATTCTCTAAATTTTCAATCACAGGACACACATTCTCATCAGAACAAGTTTCTCGATACAAGGGATTCGAACCAATAAATTCAGATATGCAAGGGAGAAGGATGAGCCAAAGGTAATACGTCAAAAGCCAAAACTTTCATCTTTTGCAAAAGCTTCTTAATTTCTATGTTACTCGAACTTTCTTTCCATAGAAAAAACTGAGAGCCATCAAAAAGAAATTACGAAAGGATGGAAGAAAGAGGGAAATTTTTTTATAATTAACATGTAATAGTAGTTGTCAGATATGAAAAGTTGGAAAGAGTAATAATTATCAATGTTTAAGCTCGCTCTGTTCTGTCTATAGAACAGAGCGTCATAGCCATAACTGTGTCACATAGCCCAAACACAGAAATTAAAAATCCACAAGCAAAAAAGACTATATCTCTTCAATTTTGCAGTTCACGAAGAATTATATTTAGAGGAAGAGTAAACAAAAAAACAGGGACTTAAAAAGACCGGAAATCCAGAAACAAAGATTTTTGTTTAATTACAATTCCAGAATTATACGATATAGAAAGGAAGTCCAGAATGACATTGTCTGGAAGAGTTTGAGGACATGAGTAGAAGAGGTAAGAAAAAAGAAAGACATACCTGTATATGAATGAAATGTACATAGATATTTCCAAGCTTCTTTTCTGTTTGTGAAGCTAAAATCTGTATTGGGTTTTGTACGAGCTTTTAACAAATCCAGAATCGAACCCTTGCACAATTTGCTTCTCTGTGATAAAAAGCCCAGAAAATATTTACTCTGTGCCACTCTGCATATGGAGGTTGGGCTTTCTTTATTTAACCTTATAGAAACCCTAAGGTTAAAAACAAATAATAATAATAATAATAATAATAATTCAATTGACCGTTACACACAGAAAGTTATATAAAAAATAAAGAAAAATCAATCCACATTTCCTTCAAAGGTTTTGATAAACTAGAAGAAAACATGAGAACCTTAGTAGCAATATGTATTTTAAAATCAATCCATTCGTTCAATTATAATACCTCATCCGATCAGTTTTCTCGAACGATAAACCTTGCATATTTAATCACATTTAGCTTCTCTCGAGGCACTAAGAGGCATAGAGAAAAAGGTGAGTATATATATACATCAATGGTCGAGAGGTATAATGGAAGATACATTAGTATGTATTTGATCGTATCGTGTCATGTGGTGTGTGGTTTGCTTTGTCATTTGTCCCACACTCTAGCATTGCCATACTTAACTTGGCAACGATATATTTTGGGCTCACGAAAAGGCGTAAGACAGTAGTGTTTCGGCAATCTTTCCCCTCAATTATATAAATCTTCCTTCATGTGTGAGCCATGGTTTAAGTTGTCTCATGTCAGACACACCCCCATCATTACCCAATCAATAATATGTTAGGTCATGTCATTCCAACACCCTAATGCAATAACATTATGGCGTGACTAGGTTTGCATCTTTTTGGGTTTTCATGGCTTTGGCTTTTGCCTATACTTCATAATGTTACTTAGAGTGAATCGACATCCTCAAGATATTTTTCGAAATATTCTTACTCAATTACAACCTATATATGCCCATTTAACTAAGCACAATTAAGTGGTGAGTGCTTGTGTTGGGCAAAGTGAATATATAGCCATTTTCTACGACAACTAACAAAGAAATGGGGGATAGAGGGATTGGCTCAAGGATTTATATTAAGATGAAGTACACAATATTAAGCCAAGTAATTTGTGACAATATCCATATTACTCGGAGTACTTTTTTAGTTTATCAAAAAAATAATATTACTAAAAAAACCTAGAAGTTTTGATATCCATATTACTCGGATTACTTTAATGTACTGGAAATATTATCATTTTTAGTAACTTGCAAAACCATTAGGAGAGATACAATTTGGGGAGTTGCAAACTTAATTATGGCTTACTTAGAAACTAATTCATTATTGCTGTGCCGAATGTAATGTGATTAGCATTGCAAATTGCATGGTGCTTTTGTAATTAGAGTGATCGTGATTAGAGCCTAATATACATGAATTCATGTAGGCATGGATCTCTAATAAGAATGAAAGATTTATGTCCACCTGAGTTTGAATGATTGAGCATTAAAAAATATAAAACTCATCATGCATTATCCAATATTTCATTTATGCTGAACACTGGATACTTTATCCTTATGCAAATTTTCTCACTTGTAAGGGATATTTCAGCCAAACAAAATAAGCTGGCCATTTGATTAATCCTATACGAGCAAAATTAAATCTCTCAACGATTCATCAAAACAAAATAATATCATGATTACAATCCGACGAAAACAAAATGCAAGACTTTCGAGTTATAAACTGCAGAACACAAGGTAAAAATCATATAATATTATCTCAATAATGACAATGTGATCACACAAAATGCTATTCAAGTTTAGAGCCAATCCCATGAAGTACTTTGTATTACTTATGATTAGCTCTTGCATTCTAGTTTTTCTATCAAGTACAAAAATTGGATTTGGATTTCCTACAAACTATGTTTAGTGGTTACCATAGCAAAAGTACAGAATATCTTATAATTTTAGGTTCATCCACATGTATTGCAACTTACAACTAAAAACTAGATGGGGATAGAATTATGAGTGTTGTCGATTGATAAGATACATCGGTGTGGATGTTGAATTGAGCTCCCAACAACTATCTATAATCCCTTGACCATGACTTGCACTAATTGGGTGACCAGGTACACGAGGAGAGAATCTTTCAAGATCCCAAGGAGGAACCCAATTCACATTCTCTTCCCCCAATTGTGCATGAAAAAGTGTTTTAAACTTTTCTACTTTGAATACCATAGAGACACACACACATCTCATCCACAACGCCTTTGAGAATCTTTACCATATCATACTCATTCCTAGTATCCATGTTTAGATTCTCCAAATTCTCTTGTACAATGCCCACATTTCCCACACCTTGGGCATACCTTATAAACACTTTTCGAAACCTTATCAATGTTTATCAAATGTGAGAAAACGTTTAGATTCTCACTTGTATAAGCACTACTGAGCTTGACATCACTGCAAGCTATGAGAAGCTCACATCTAACTAGACCAAAGTATCACTTGAGGAGATTGAGCCTCAAACCAAGTCATTTGCAGTTTAAATGGCCTCAAACCTTATTCTCTTTATGCCCTTTTTGTTTTTTTATACAAGAAACTTCCTCAATGTCAGCATCACATGAATCGGAACTTCTCTTTTTTTGTATTTGTCTCGAACAGTTTGACCTTTTCATAAGATTGTCAAAGGCTTTTCTAGCCTGAGCGGCTTCTTTTGCACTAACCTCCTCTTTCTTTACCTTTTTCTGGCCCTTCCTTTTAGCCTCTAATGGTTTATTTGCTTTAGGTATGGTGGCTTCCGTTTGTTCCTTCTGGCCTTGTTGGGTTGCATGCCCTCCAAACATGTTTATTTCCTTATTTTCTTTTCTGTTATCATGGACAAATGTTTCACTAGCCTTTTTTCCATTTCTACTCGATTGAGAACCATCTTCCTTCTTAAAAGGTTGAGGTTCACCTTCATTTCTCTTCAATTCCGATGGTAGTGTATGGGTCTCTCCCTTGTTAATATTACTCTCACTTTCTACATTACTTGTTTGGCTATGAACGTTTCCTTGGTTTTGAAACTCAGTTGTAGTTTCCATTTGTTCTTTCTGGCCTTGTTGGGCCGTATGCCCTCCGAACATATTTGTTTCCTTATTTTCCTTTCTGTTATCATGCACAAATGTTTCACTAGCCTTCTTTGCGCTTCTACTCAATCGAGAACTATCTTCCTTCTTAAAATGTTGATTTCCACCTTCATTTCTCTTCAATTCCGATGGTAGTATAGGGGTCCCTCCCTTGTTAATGTTACTCTTCCTTTCTACATTACTTGTTTGGCTATGAACTTCTCCTTGGTTTTGAAACTCGGTTGTACCTGGCTGAGGATAGACTTTAGGTGGTTTTGGCCAAACAACTGATCCTTTAATCGAGCCAATCTCTCTCGAAACGAAATGTCTATAGCACATAGGGCAACACATGTCTTTATTGATGTGGATCCTCTCATACTCAAGCTGCATCCTACAATATGGGCATACCGTCCAAAATGTTCCGATGCTTGAAGCATGAGGAGGCATCATTGGAGGTTGCCAATTAGCATGATTTTGACCCGGACCATAGGCTTGACCTTGACCATTAGCATAGCCTTGTCCTTGACCAAATTCTTGCCCTTGTTGTTCACCATAGCCTTGTCCTTGACCACGTCCTTGACTATAGCCGTGAGCATTACTTCGACCATGAGAATCTTGACCTTGACATGGGGTGGTAGTCCTTCGCTTACTTCTTTGAGAATTGACTGAAATGTTTCGCATTGCCACATTGCATTTTGCATCATATGTGGCCTTTTTCACCTTATCAGAAAGAATATTCCAACCCTCTGATATGTACTTAAAAGCCGCCTCAGCACCAAAAGTCTTGTTTTTGTCAGGGTGCAAGAGAAGTGCGAGCTTTCTATATTGCTTTTTTATGGAATTTTCATCAGCATTCAGGTCTACTTGTAAAACAGAGTACCAGTTTATATCACCTGATCGATGCTTCTCATGAACCGCCATGTGCACATCTACTATGCATAACAGATGGTTTAAACCGTGTAGTTCGGGATAAAGCTTTTTCGCTTTTAACGCAAATTTCCTTGCACTTATTACATCTTGTTTCTCCAGCATAGATTCAGCTATGATCTTCGATCTCTCAGCTTCCCCTTTGTTACAATCCATGGCTTTCTATTTATTCCTTATTACTCCTGATCATGCATGAGTCGAGGCATCTCAGGGGGGACGTTTGGAAACCCTAATTTCCATCAGAGTGGCAAATTCGTACGACAAGAAAACAAAACCCTAGGAAAGAAATGATATACTATTATGAGATCATGCTATAAAAATAAAAACAGAGGAGAGAGAATTTGTTACCTTGGGATAGAGAAGGCTGGGTCTTGTAGATGGAGAATGAGCAGAGGTCAAGATGATGGAAAGCCCAAACCCTATTTTTGGATTTTGGGTTTTCCCTCCAAATGGCAGAGAGGAGGAGGGAAAAGCAAAGACAGAGAAAGCAAAAGAGAGTGAGAATGGAGATACATACATACATAGAAAAGAAAGAGGGCTCTAGAGACTCTCATGTTTGTCATGTTTGTCACATGTATTCATAAGTTTCTTCTTCGTCGTCCGAGTGCCCGCTTACATACATCTAGATGTCGGGAACACCATTCAAGCACTCCCGTGGATACGACACTTTCCAAACTTTCACTCCTTTTGACAAACTCTTTTCTTGCTTTGATATCCAAGAAAAACATGTGTCATACGAAGCAAATGTAAGCGCAAGCTTGTGGGAAATCGGCTGTTATCCTAGACCTTGACACAATAGGGATGCGTGTTGCAATGTAAACCACCTAAAACAAGCACAAACCACCTATGTTGTGGAGATGGAAGCCACATAGGACCGGTTTGCAGGTGGAAAATCTTCTGCAAGAATGTGGTCAAGCGCATAATGCATGCCTGAGACGGGATTATGATAAGCAATTGGACATGAAGGAGAGCTTTGAGATTCTAGCGTTTTTTTCTATTCGAGGAAGAAAGCAAAATCCTAAATGCGGAGATCAAAAGATTAAAGGAATGCTCGTTCATTTGTAAGCTACTTGGTGGTAGGCCCAATAGAGGTATGGTTCATGACATGTTGCAAGTACGTTTGATGGATAGGGTCCCATAGATAAAGAATGTGGATAATATGGGACAAAATTTCTTTCACATTGAAGTGGTTGAGTGGGGTGATGTATCATAGATTATTGATATGAAATTTGTAGAGCTCAAATATGGAAGAGCTCTTTTGTTGGAGTGGCATGCTAACTTCAATGTTATGGAAGAAGCCAGGAAAATTGGTAATCCCAGGGTGATATCTATGGTATTTCCAAATATTCCGAGGCAGTTATACCCCTTGATGCAAAAGATTGGCACAGTCTGTCCTTCAAAGGAAACCATGGTAGACAAAATCAGGGACTTCCCTACGATTAGGGTTCTTGTGCAAAGTTTTTCTACAATCCCCACTATAATCCAGGTGCATGATGTGGAGGTAGGACTGATAGATGTGGAAGCGAAATATGAGGGCCTACTTGGCCAATGTTTCTATTGTAAAAAAAAGGGTCACATTACTAAGGAATGCCCAAGGAAGATCAATAGAAACGTAAGGGGGGAGAAGGTTAAGGGGCCGATTGTAGCAAGAAGGAAACATGGCTACGCCGCATTTAGGTTTGAGAAATACTTTTGAGGTGTTGAAGGAAGAGGACCCATTACATGATCGAAGGACTAATAATGTTGAAGAAGTGGTAGTGTGCACACCCAATGTCTTGCTAAAGTGGAAGTATTGGATTAAGAGCAGTGAAAGAATGGTTACACAATGGAAGGTGTCAAGAAATCTCACCCATCACTTCCGAAATCCAAAAGCTACAAGAGTGGAGACAAGGAAGTATGGAAGCAGATGTCGGAAAAGGAGAAGTTTGGCAAGGGGTGCAGATTTAGCCAGCACGCTCTCACGAGATTGACTTATTTGTGTCATGAGGAAGCCCTAGGGTTGAGGGTTTATTTGGTTGTCGTTGAACGCGCAACAAGTTGCCGAATGTATGCGTCTATTTTGATCTGACAGACCTGGAGGTTTCGGTCAGCAAAATGGCATGGATCTCCAATTGCATAGAAGTCAAGATGCACAAGTACTTTAATAGCTTGGCTATCACTTGGAATGGGGATAAATGGATGTTGATGTGGATGAATGTTGGAATGATATGTGGGAGTTTCAACGATTCTTGCATTAAAAAGCAACTACTACTATGCATAGAGGAGAGGGTAGATTCTCTCGATTAGGTGTTGCATTTCCATGAAGAGGAAATGGAGGAAGATACAAAGCATGTTGTGGTGTTAGGATGGAAAAGGATCAGTGAGGGAGGCTGGGCATGGACTCGAGGAGAGGGATTATGTCCTTCACAATTGTTTTCATGAAATTAATCATGTGAAACATACAAAGGTCTAGGCGGAAGCAAATGCATAATGGAAAGGAAGAACTTTCGTCAAGAGTTCAAATCCCCGAGTTTCAAGGGGGTCCCAAACATTTTGCTCTTACAAGAGCATCATTTGAGTGCTAATAGAATCTCGAGTATTGGCAACCCTCTTGAGGGGGATTGACATACTTTTTGGTCACCAGATCAAGGTGAACATGGTAGAAAAGGGGGTGTTTATACATCTATCGGGAATAATCCAGATGTTGTTGCAGGGCAAGACACCATAGTGGAGAGGCATGCCATCTATATGACGGTCAGATGGCACCAATGTATAATCGGGATAATAAATGTGTATGTGCCCAATTCGTCAGCGATGCAAGCCCTTTTTTGGAGGCAATTGGTCGATGACCTGCCGATTGCAGATGTGTGGATCCTTGCGGGGGATTTTAACATGACTTTATACAAAGAGGACACGGTGGGGGGCATGCAAATGTTGGTGCAGGGGTCAAAGTTAGTTGCATGGGATTTGCTGATGGGACGAATGAGAGTGAAAGATGCTTGGTATGCATTAAAAAAGCCCCAGAGTTTGCTAAGCTTTTCAAGAGTTGTAGTGTAAATGGCTCATGCCTCACATAGATAGAATATACATGAGCTCGGAATTGGAAAAATATGGCAATAATGTTGAAATCATCGCAGGTTCGGCTTACTCTAATCATATGTTGGTTAAGATTAAATTAGTAAGCTTTTTGAGGATACATAGGTGGGAAGGAAGATAAGGAGCATATGGGAAAGTAATTCCGCTGGTTGTGGTGCACTTGATAAACTTCAAGGGAAGATTATTGAAACTTCAATGTATTTGTATATGGAGCCTAAATATAGAATTGTGAGGTCTAAGGAAAGAGAAATGCAATTAAGAAGATTAATAACAGCTTCCCAAATAACGCATCAAAAAGATCCTAGAAGTCATTGGTCTAGAGCAGGCCTAGAGGTTGTTAGAGAATCGCTACATCAGCTGATTGTGTCCAAAAACATGATGTTATTCAAGAGTTCGGCGGCATGGTGGAGCAAGAATGAGGATAAGGTAAACAAACAATTTTTTAAGTATAAAAAGCCGAGAACAAACTATAGCTACAATCCTAAGCAGATTAGGGAGGATGGCTCACTATCGAAGGATGTATCGAAGATCATGGAGGCGGTGACAACTCATTGTCGTGGGTTGCTCTCAAATATTTACAGTATCCCCAAACAACCTAATCTGACAAATTTTGGACTGGAGGGAATGCAACACAAAATTCCAGAGGTGGTGCAAGTTAATCTATGAAGGCCTCTCTTGGAAGAGGAGGTGACAGATTCTTTGGTGGGCATATGCAGAACATCTTGTCCAAGCACCGACAGATTATCAAGAGTGTTTTTTTGAAAATTTTGGGATGTGATTAAGGTTGAGTTGGTTGATGGTCTAAATGAGGCATGGGATGTTGGGTGCTTACCTGAGCAATTTCAAGAGGGGATGATAGTTCTAATTCCTAAGGTACATGGTATAATAGTTTATGCAAGGAAATGGAGGCCGATCACGCTACTCAACACAATCTATAAGATATTTGCCAATATTCTGGCCAAGAGGGTCAAACCCCACTTGTTGAACTAATTAATGTTGGACAAATAGGATTCATGGAAACCATATGTATAATTGATAATGTGTTGACATTTTGGGACGCAATTGCCTTGACAAAGAAAACCAATCAACATATTGCATGTCTCATGCTCGACTTCGGGAAGGCGTATGAAAGAGTTCAATGGCCGTTTTTAGAAAAAGTCATGGAGGGGTTGGGATTACCCTCAAACTGGAGATCGGTTGCATTGGCCCTTTACAAAGGAAGTTTGAGTAGGGTGTTGGTGTCAAGGCATCGGGGCCCACCAATTCCATTATGTAGGTCTATCGGGCAAGGGTGCCCATTGGCCCCCTAACTTATTTATTTATTTCAAAGGCATTCTCTTTCTTTTTAAACAGATTGGATGTAGGAATAAGGGGTTTAGTTGTCCCACATGCGAGTAAGGATTAGTTGGACTCAACGTATGCAGATGACACTATGTGTTGGTGACGCCGTCTTCTAATGCGGAACAAGATCAACACTCTTCTAGGATAAGATCGTAAATGGATGCAAGATCATAGATTTGATGGCAGCAAAGACAGAAAAGTAAAAAACAACTAGTGTGCAAGAGAGAGAGTCAGAGTTAGGTCAGCACCATGTCAATGAAGTTTATTACAACTTTTTACAAAATGAGCAACCAACCCGTAACTGGGTTACAAAGTTAGTTTATATATTGACTAACTTAGGGCAATTGCCCTTCTCACTATTTGCATAAATAGCCTAAGTCTAGTGTGTTCAAAAGGAGACAATGTGAATACGTCCATTAGAAACCCGTATTTAACACTCCCCCGTAATGGGCGTATACATCCGAAATTTGTAATCGAAATGAGTATATAATACAGATTGATACAAAGTTCTAAACAACTGAAATCTGGTGTCCGAAGAGCATCTTGAGTGTCCGATTTAATCGAACTGATTCTTCATTACGCCCATGTGTTGCCTAAGGGATCAAAATCGATCCACCGAAAGACAATTGGTTAATGCGTCCGTGGCATTATCGGTTGCGGATATTTTCTCTAGACCGATTTTCCCTGTAATGACGCAGTCCCGAACGAAATGATATCGAGCATCGATATGCTTGGAGGTGTTGTGATGAACCAGATTTTTCGACAGAGCAACAACACCCTAACTGTCATTGTAAACAATTGGAGCCGAGCCGATTTCGGCTTGTCAAAATGTGCAGGCCAGCCGACTGAGCCATAAGGCCTCTTTTGCCGCATTAGATGCGGCTATGTATTCAGTCTCGGTTGTTGATGTGGCGATGCACTCCTAAAGTTTCGATTTCCACGAGATCGTTCCATTGCCGAGTTTAAAACAATATCCGGTTGTCGATTTACGACTGTCTATGCAACCTGCAAAGTCCGAGTCGGTGTATCCGACTACGCCTGAGATGTCGTTCGGACTTAATAGAATACCAAGGTCTTTTGTTCCCACCAGATATCTAAACACATGCTTGACTGCGTTCCAGTACGATCAGTCGGTATTATGCATAAATTTGCTAACGACTCCAACGGCGTGATTGATATCAGGCCGTGTCGCAACCATCGCGTACATTAGGGAGCCAATTGCTGGTGCATACAGTACCGACTTCATAATCTCCCCCTCCGGACCAGATGTCAGGCAGTCTTGCCAAAGCAGTCGAGTACTAATAGGGAGTGGGGTAGAGGCAAATTTTGCCAATTGCATGTTGAAGCGTTCTAGGACACGTCCAATGTAGTCGGATTGGGACAGAAACAATTGTCGTTGATTACGATTCCGACTGATCTTCATACCAAGAATGTGTCGTGCCGGACCGAGATCCTTCATGGCAAACTTCAATCGCACTCTCCGAACGAGTTCGATGAGTTCACTTGCATGGCGTCCAGAGATTAGCATGTTGTCCACGTAGATGATGAGGAAGATGGATGATCCATCTTGAGTTGTCTTTGTAAAGAGACAATGGTTCTCATCACTCTTTGACCCTAAACCCTTTCAATGTCAGCTTCTGTGCGGCTTCCATCCGGCCTTCGAATTTCTTCACCGTGGCAATCTCGAGTCCTCCCCCTCAAGCCGGTGACGAAGGCTTGTGTGTGGGCGAAGGTCGACTACTTCCACCCATCGTGGGTTACTGTCAGGAACTCTATTAAGGCAGAGAAGGAATTAGTACTAAAAGAAGGATTAGTACTATTGTTGGGGAATAGTACTAAGACAGAGAAGGATTAGTACTATGAGAGGTGTCGAACTTTGAGAGAAGGAATGAGTGAGTGAGAGAGAGAGAGAGAGAGAGAGAGAGAGAGAGAGAGAGAATGATGATGCGAAAGATATATGTATTATATGACGGAAGATATACAACAGTAGTTAGAAGGCTTAAGACTGGCGTTGAACCGATTTGGTTCGAACTAATGCCTTGCGCCTCCTTTTATAGTGTCTTCAGGAATACTCCTGAAGTTTCTAGAATGTTCCAGAGAAATCTGGAATATACATCAATTTCCCAATAAAACCTAAATGAAAATAATATCCTTCAAATTACAATTCATAACCTAATGGTAAAGTCTCGACCCGTGTAACAAAAGGTTATGGGTTCGAGTCTAGTTATGACACTATCCCCCCTTTAAAACGACGAGTTTTACGAGTCGTTTTGGATTGAGGACCCGGTTTCTCGGGATATTGTCGATGGAAGTCTTCTAGAAGAGCACGAGCATTGGTCACATTCTCGATCGGTTCCCAAGTACGCTCGCTGGGACTATATCCTAGCCAATCGACTAGATAGTAGAGCTTGTTGCGAACAATCTTGGAATCGAGGATGGCAGCGACCTCATACTCAGGTCCATCTTCGAGCTCGATAGGAGGTGGAGGTTGTATAGTACGTCCTGGGATAGTGCTCTCGTGATAGGGTTCGAGGAGAGAACTATGAAACACCGGGTGTATCCGAAGTTGCGGAGGTAGCTCGAGACGAAAAGCGACATCATTAATCTTCCCGATAATACGGAAAGGACCTAATCGCCGATAATCCAACTTCTCACATGGGCGAGTAGTCTTGATGTGTCGTCGTAGCAGCCACACCCGATCTCCAATGTTAAAACTGGATGGAAGTCGATGACGATCTGCGTAGTCCTTGTGTGATTGTTGAGCTTGCTGGAGTTGAGTAGATAAATCCGCTTGTATCTTGCGTAACCGCTCCAAACGATCCTCCGCGCAAGGATTTGTGGACACTTCTGGGGTTTCAAGGACACACCACCGGGGATGATATCCCGTATAAGCGTAGAATGGCGTGACTTTAGTCGATGCGTGGATAGCGTTATTATAGGCAAATTCGGCGAACTGAAGAATATCTGCCCAGTCATTCTGATGATAGTTGAGAAAGCACCGCAGATACTGCTCCAGTGTTTGATTTGTTCGTTCGGCTTGACCGTCGGTTTGTGGGTGGTAGCCGGAGGAGAGGTTACAAGTGACCTTCAGCATTTTAAAAAGGTGCTTCCAGAATTTTGACACAAACTGGGGTCCACGATCGCTGATGATATTATCAGGGAGTCCATGATGCCGACATACTTCCCGCATGACAATTTCGGCGGTGTCTTCACTAGATATTTCTTTAGTACATGGTAAGAAATGAGCCATCTTCGTATATCGATCCACCACTGTGAGAATCGCACTGAATCCCTTAGAGACTGGAAGATCTGTAATGAAGTCAAGAGCAATGGATTGCCATGGCTTGCTTGGAATTGGTAATGGTTCTAATAAACCATATGGATGATGTCTTGGCATTTTCGCTCTGCAGCATGTATCGCAAGTCCGAACAAAATCTTCGACAAATTGTCGCATACGGGGCCACCAGAATGATCGTTGTACTAAATCTAATGTTTTAGTACTACCAAAATGTCCTGCTGTATATGTGTCATGGCAGTTTTGTACTACTCGAAGGCGGCAAGAACCATTAGGAACATACAAAAGTTCTTTAAAGAAGAGTAATCCATCACAGTATTTGAATTGCCGATAATCCGTACCTGGTGATTGTGATTGTGAACATGACGCTCGAGAGGGGTCAATTTGTGCTAGTATAGCTTGGGCGAAAGCGTCAGTCTTCAAGTCCTCACGTATAGTATTGGTAATGTCGGAATCCACGGGCATGTCAAAGACCTGTGCTGCTTGCAGTCGTGCTGGACCCAAGATTACTTGCTTTTGGTTATCGAAAGCTGGCTCACCGGGACGTGGTGTTAGATACGAACGCCGTGATAATGCATCTGCCTTCCCTTGGTGCTTCCCCGGACGATAGGTAATTTTGAAGTCGAAGCGTGTGAGGAAGTGGGCCCACCGAGCTTGACGTCGATTCAGTACACGAGCATCTTGAAAGTAGGCAAGGTTCTTGTGGTCACTGAATACAGTGACCTGATGAGGAGATCCCTCCAGGAAATGCCTCCATTGCATAAAAGAATCAACTATTGCTAATAGCTCTTTATCATGAATTTCGTAGTTGATTTCGGCGGCGTCAAACTTACGGGAGTGGAAAGCCACAGGATGTAGCTTCTCGTCGTTACCCTGTTGTGACAGAATGCTCCCCAATGCGAAATCCGATGCATCAGCTTCGATAATGAATGGTTTTTCCGGATCCACATGACCTAAAATTGGAGCTGATGTAAACGCCTTCTTAAGACTCTCGAAAGCCATGTCCGTCTCTTTAGACCAAATGAATGATTGTCCCTTCCTGGTGAGCTGTGTGAGAGGCAGCACAATTTTTGAGTAATTTTGTATGAACTTCCGGTAGAAATTTGCAAAGCCTAGGAAGCATTGCACATCCCGCACCGAACGCGGAGTGTGCCATTCTATCACCGTTTTGACCTTGGCTGGGTCCATAGATATGCCTTCTGAGGAGATGACATAGCCGAGAAACTCCACTTGGTTGCACCCGAAACTACATTTCTCTAACTTTGCATACAGACCATGTTCTCGAAGTCGTTTTAGTACTAATAGTACATGAGAATCATGTTCTTCTTGGGTCTTTGAATAAACCAGTAGATCATCCAAATAGATGATCAAAAAATCATCCAAGAGATCTCGAAATATATCATTCGCCATGTGCTGGAAGACTGCCGGCGCATTAGTGAGTCCGAACGGCATGACCGTATACTCGAAGTGCCCATATCTGGTGCGAAACGCGGTCTTCCATTCATCTCCTGGTCGGATCCGTACGAGGTTATAGGCTCCTCGTAAGTCGATCTTCGTGAAGAACCTGGCACCGTTGATCCGTTCTAAAAGACTTGAGATAAGGGGAAGAGCATACCTATTTCTTACTGTGACCTTATTCAAGCCACGGTAATCTACAACGAGTCGAAGCGAGCCATCTTTTTTCTTGACGAAGAAAATGGGTGCGCCGGCTGGAGATTTCGAATGCCGAATGAAACCGTTCTCCAAATTCTCCTCTATATAGGCTCGAAGGACTTCTAGCTCGGTTGGTGACAAATTGTAGATCGGCCCCCATGGCGGCTCTTTTCCCGGTTGTAAGTCGATGGCGCAGTCGTACGGCCGATGATGAGGAAGTGTGTTGGCTTGTACTTTATCGAACACATCAACATACTGACGATACTTCTCGGGAAGTTGAACGGTGGACTCCTCTTTGGTGGTGCTGGAGGGTTGTACTGATATTGCAAAGAGAAACATTTCCTCCTTGCGCCCTTCCTCACGCAACTGACGTAGCGAAATGATTGCAACCTTCTGGGTAGATCCTTGGGTTTGTCGCAACCAGATTTCCCTTGTCCTCCAATCTATGTCTGGGTCATGTAACTCGAACCATGGTAATCCTAAAACTATGGGATGTTCTGGAATACTAATAATATTAAATGATACTACACATGTTAAGTTATCTAGGACAATATTAACGGGTTCCGACTCTTCTATGATATTACCAGAAGCAATGGGACGACCATCAATGACTACTACTGAGGCTGGACATGGGAGCTTTCTGAGAGATATCTGATGAGCTCGGGCAAAATTCCTATCCATGAAGCAAGAATTAGCTCCGGAATCTAGAAGGGCTAAGGTATGTACTGGAGGGGTACTTTTAGTACTAACTGCTACTTGGGCTACGAACACATCACTAACTTGCTTAGAGGGAATGGAACCACTAATGGGCTGCACAGATCTAGGACTGTCCAACCAAACGGCTCCTATTTTGGCTGGACTTAGTCGTTTAACTCTTCTTCTAATTGGCTAAGGACATCAAATTTGTTTGCGAGATTCGGACTATTAGTACTATTAGGACTATTATGACTATGAGGATTATCAAAGATTCCTACTGAAATAGACTCGGGTTTAGTATAGTCAGAACTAACAATGACTTGGTTTACCTGCCTTCTTGGTCTATGGGGACAGTTTATCGCGATATGCCCTGGTCCACCGCAATAAAGGCATAATCGGTTTGTTCGGCGTCGTTGCTTTTCCTCCTCCGATAGCGGCCCACGACGACGTGTAGTGTCAATTTCCATTGGAGTTGGAGTACTTACTGGAGGCGCATTATGTGACTCCCTTTGAAAAGGTTTCGCTACCACTGAGGCATAGGTAGGCTCGGATCTTGCCCTCGGCATCTGAAATTGTCGTTCCGAACGTCGCTCGAAGAGGCGGTTGTCACATCTGACCGCTCGACTGATTGCTTCTGTTAATGATTTTGGCTCTTCAGGGAAAGTCAAGAGTAAATCCTTGACATCGTTGCGTAGACCATAGCGGAACTGCTCCATCAATGCTTGATCATCCCAGGGGATATCGGCGGCGAGTAGGCGGAAATCTGCAGCATATGCGGAGGCTGGACGGTCACCTTGGCGTAATCGCCGGATTTTGTTGATTGCAGTCCTTATGCTGTCAGTATCTCCAAAACATGCTTTAAACTCACTTATGAATTCTTCAAAATTATTTAGTACTGGAGATTCCTTTTCTAGTAGCGGAGCGAACCATGCTAATGCTGAGCCATTTAACAACGTGCCTACTAAACCCACTCGTGATGCATCGGTGGGATATCGGGACGGATGCATTTGAATAACTAACCGTACCTGGTTAAGAAACCCTCTAAACTGCGATCGCGTTCCATCGAACTTCGTGGGAAGGCCAATCTTGGGTTCTTTATGAATCCCTTGTGCTCCGTGCCCTTGTTGTTGCATTGCTACGATGGTTGCTTCGAGTTGTTGCACGCGTAACGCAAGTTCCCCATGCTGTTGTTGCGTTTGCTGCTTTTCTAAGGAAATTTGCTGAAGATCCCCCAACAAGCGTTGATTTTCTTGTTCCAAAGCATGAAACTTCTCTTTCAAGCATTGAAATTCCGAGAAAACGGATTGATACTCTTCAGCGCTAACGGTGGCCATGGGATGAAGGAAAAGGGAAATAAGAGACTAGTAGGAAAGGAGGGAGACAGAAGGAAGAGGGAGACTAGTAGCCCAAAATCGGTTCAAACTGTCAGGAACTCTATTAAGGCAGAGAAGGAATTAGTACTAAAAGAAGGATTAGTACTATTGTTGGGGAATAGTACTAAGACAGAGAAGGATTAGTACTATGAGAGGTGTCGAACTTTGAGAGAAGGAATGAGTGAGTGAGAGAGAGAGAGAGAGAGAGAGAGAGAGAGAGAGAATGATGATGCGAAAGATATATGTATTATATGACGGAAGATATACAACAGTAGTTAGAAGGCTTAAGACTGGCGTTGAACCGATTTGGTTCGAACTAATGCCTTGCGCCTCCTTTTATAGTGTCTTCAGGAATACTCCTGAAGTTTCTAGAATGTTCCAGAGAAATCTGGAATATACATCAATTTCCCAATAAAACCTAAATGAAAATAATATCCTTCAAATTACAATTCATAACCTAATGGTAAAGTCTCGACCCGTGTAACAAAAGGTTATGGGTTCGAGTCTAGTTATGACAGTTACGAGCCGATTCGGTGGAGCTCTTGGGCTCTTGTTCGGCCGCTACCTTCATCGCGAAGGCATAGTGATGGGCCATGTACTCGTTGTAGGTGAGCCGAGTGACAGGGTTCTTAGCTCTAGATGAGCGTCGAAGTTTTTCATTCGCCGATGTGAGTGCCTTCTTTGCTCCGGGTGTCCGCATGATGGGCACCCCAAACTCACTGTCTAGTCAGGGAGCCGACACATCCGAATCATTGTCGTCGGGGTGCTCAACTTCGTATTCGGGCATCTTACCTTTGCCTTTGTCCAAGGTGGTACTTGGCCGCGACGTGCTTGGGTCGCGTGGGGCCTCTTGTGGACCACTAGGCCTTGTCGTAATCGGACTTTCTTCGAACATGTGTTTGAAGCGATCTCCATCTTCTACCCTTGTTCACCGGATTCTGGGTCGAGCGGAGTCGGAGTCGAAGTTGTCTCTAGTGTGTACCAATATGCGGACTCATCGAAGACTACGTCTCGACTTACCCGAACCGATCGAGTAGAAGGGTTGTAGCACTTGTATGCCTTCTTCTCGAACGAGTATCCTATGAGGATACATTCCTCCGACTTCGCGTCGGACTTCTGTCGTTGTTCGTTCGAGATGCGTACATTCGCAATGCTTCCGAACACCTTGAGGTGCGACAGGATCGGCTTCCTTCTGACGAGGAGCTCGTATGGAGTTAGCTCATGCACTCCATTAGTGGTGCATCTATTCATGAGATAGATGGTCGTGGATGCCGTGGATCCTGCTTCAGCCCAATAGTAATTTGGCATGTGCTTCTCATGCATCATGGCATGTACTACCTCGAGTATTTGCCAATTCTTCCTTTTGGATACTCCATTTTGTTGGGGTGTGTGTCAGCACGAGAATTCTCTCTGAATGCCTTCACTTTGGAGGTAGGAGGTGAATTCACCGGAGAAGTACTCCTTGCCTCCATTCGATCGTAGGCATCGAATGTGCCGACCAGTTTCTTTTTCGACTTGGCCCTTGAGCTTTTGGAAGTGGGAGAACACTTCACTCTTCTTCTTCATCAGGAAGATCCATGCGTAGCGCGAGTAGTCGTCGATGAAGGTGACGTAGAATCAGCATCTGCCGATCATCGGTGTTTGAGCCGATCCCCATACATCTGAGTGTATGATGTCAAGGAGGTCTTTGCTCACGTGACTCTCCTTCGGGAATGGGAGTCGATGTTGTTTGCCGAGTTGACACGCTTCGCATACTCGGTTGACTCGAATGTTGGAAGTCCGATGACGACTCCCTTTGATTGCATAGCTTGGAGCCGTTGGAGGTTTATGTGGCCGATTTTCTTGTGCCACAACTCGATGCTTGTCTCAGTTTTGAGACCTTTAGCGTACATTGCCAATTTCACCTTGTTCGAATCGAGGATGAACATTCGACCATCTCTCCGCCCCTTAGCAATGAGTCGGCCATCTTTCTCAATGAAGCATCCTTCATTGTTGAAGCGGACTTGCATGCCTTGCTCCACGATTTGGCCGACGGAGACCAAATTCTTCGTTATTGTGGGCACATGCAAGACATTCTTGATGCAAGTTTGCTCGCCTTCTTTCCCGAATGGGACATTGCTGATGTGCCGAATGGGATGTGTGGTGTCGTCTCCCGTCTCTATGAAGCCGGGTCGGTCCGGCGTTCGTAAGTCACGAAACCACTCTTGATGTGATGACATATGATGTGAGGCGCCGGAATTGATGAACCACACGTCTTCCGAGTTGGAGGTGCTTGTAGAGTCGGAGGCCAACATAGAGTTCACTTTATGCCTCATTACGAATAGTCTGTCGTAGTCATCGTATTCGGAGTTGGTGGCGTAATTCGTGAGTTGTCGACTTGTCAAAGAGGTCTCACTTCTTCTTTTTCGGCACTCCTCCTCGCGGTGGCCAATTTTGCCACAATAGTTGCAAGTTCCGGGCCTCATTTGCCAACCTTGTTCGGCATGGAAGCTCCCCCTTCTTTCGAAGGTTCCTTGATGGCTTCCGTGAAGGTTTGAGCATGTGATGGGCTGAATTAGCCTCTTCTACCGCCGTGACCTCGTCCTCGGCCACCGTCCGAACTTGAGAAGAACATTTTTCCTTCCGACGTCTTCCTCTTGGTTCAGACATGGTTCTCTTCGACCAATAACATTGATTGGAAGTCGAAGAACAAAGGAGGCTTTTCCCTCGCCAAGATTACCGTCCTCAACGAGTCGAATCATTGTGTGAGACCGCCCAAGCATACTTGAACCATCTCGTCTTCGTCGACATTTATTTTGATGGAGCCAAGCGAGTCGCAAATGCTCTTGATCTTGATGGTGTAGCCCGACACGGACATGTCCCTTTGCCAAATGTTGTTCAACTCTTGTCGGAGTTGACGCTTTCGGGTGGTCGTGTTGGCGGCGAACATTTTCTTTAAGTTCTCCCACGCCTATCACAAACATGATAAAAAGATTTGAACTCTTAACCTCTTGTATATAGTCAAGTGTTGTGTTCTAACCAACACATCCAAATATATGGTCATGTTATGTATATCTTAGTAGATTATTAGTAGATTATCTATTCCAAGTTCTAGGAGTTTTTAGAAAGTTCTAGAACTAGAAGGTTCTAGAGGGTTCTAGAATATTGTTCCGAATATTCTAATGCATGTACTTCGACTCACAGTATAAATACGTGTAACCTCCTTGGTCCCTTTCAAGGGATTCAACACCAGTCATTGACACATCAATCTAGTATTCTCATTTCGCCTCATCTTTGTGGCCTTGATCTTTATTTCTGTCTTCATGCCCTCATGTCGCTAAGAACATCTAGAGTTCCTTGCCTTGTCACATCTAGCTCCAAGTTCATCCGTCGCTCGTAGCCCCATCATCTGTGCTCCGTCCTAGTCCGTGCTTGGTGTGTCCGTGATAGTTTGAATCCCTTCCAACTAGAAGCATTACCCATCTACATCATCGCCCTTGCTTCTAGAGTTACCATCGTCACCGTCATTGGTTCTAGAGTCACCATCATCAACATCCCTTCGTTTTCTATCTTCCTCGCCATCTCTATCTCTAATTTTCTTTTCATCATCGTCTCTATCTCTGCACTTCTTATCATCTTCCACATCCCTATCTCCTAGTTTCTTCTCATCATCATCTCTATCTCTGCACTTCTTATCATCTTCCACATCCCTATCTTGCATTTTTTGTCATTGTTATCCTTCTCCTTGTGTTTCCACCGTTTTCATCTCTATCTATGTGTTTCTTATTATCTTCGTCACTTTCTCTACGTTTCCTATCACTTTCATCCCTGTCTTTGTGTTTTCTATCATCCTTTGCAGATGTGTCTTTGTGTTTCTTCAGAACCCCAACATCTCGATCTCTATGTTTCTTATCCTCTTCATCTTTTTCTCCGCTTCCATCATTGCCATAGTCAAAGTCGTTGCTTCCAAAGTTGCTTTATCAACATCATTGCCTTCATTGCTTCGTCTTCGACATCATCATCTTCAACCGTCTTGTTGTCGTCATCAACACTACTTTGCCTAGCCGTCATTGTCGTCAAGTGTTCCAGTTCCCGGTGAGGACCGTGCAGGGTCGCTCACATCCATTAGTGTTCGTGTCTCCCGTGAGGACCGCACATGGTCGCTCACGCCCTTTGGTGTTCGCATCTCCGGTGAGGACCGTACATGGTCTCTCATGCTCATTGGTGTTCCAGTTCCCCACCACCGCACATGGTCTCTCACGCCCGTTGGTGTTCGTGTCTCCGGTGAGGACCGCACATGGTTGCTCATTTCCGTTGGTGTTCGTGTCTCTAGTGAGGACCGTACATGGTCTCTCATGCCCGTTGGTTTTCATGTCTCTGGTGAGGACTGCACATGGTTGCTCACGCCCATTGGTGTTTGTGTCTCTGGTGAGGACCGCACATGGTCTCTCACGTCCGTTGGTGTTCCAGTTCCCGGTGAGGACCGCACATGGTCGCTCACACCCGTTGGTGTTCTTGTCTTTGGTGAGAACCGCACATTGTCGTTGACACTCATGTTGGTGTTCCAGTCTCCGGTGAGGACCGCACATGGTCGCTCACACTCACGTTGGTGTTCCAGTCTCCGGTGAGGACCGAACATGGTTGCTCACGCTCACATTGGTGTCCAGTCTCCGGTGAGGACCACACATGGTTGCCCGCGTTCACCCGTGCTCCTATTTCTGGTGAGGACTGCTCATGGTCACTCACATGGTCACCTCAACGTACTTTGGTTTTCTCTTTCAGCTCACCCCTACACCACACTTTCGAAAAGGCGCCCGTAAAGGGGAGGATAATGTCACAGACATGATGACAAGATTTGAACTCTTGACCTCTTGTATATAATCAAGTGTTGTGTTCTAAACAACACATCCAAATATAATAATAGTCATGTTATATATATCTTAGTAGATTATTAATATATTATCTATTTCAAGTTCTAGGAGTTTTTAGAAAGTTCTAGAACTAGAAGGTTCTAGAGGGTTCTAGAATATTCTCCCGAATATTCTAATGCATGTACTTCGACTCATAGTATAAATACTTGTAACCTCATTGGTCCCTTTCAAGGGATTCAACATCAGTCATTGACACATCAATCTAGTATTCTCGTTTCGCCTCATCTTTGTGGCCTTGATCTCTATTTCTGTCTTCATGCCCTCATGTCGCTCAAAACATCTAGAGTTCCTTGCCTCGTCACATCTAGCTCCAAGTTCATCCGTTGCTCGTAGCCCCATCATCTGTGCTCCGTCCTAGTCCGCGCTTGGTGTGACTGTGACAACGCCTCTTTGGGTGTCTTGGCGTCTCGAATGTAGCTAAACATGTGGTCGTGGACACATGTTGCCAAGCAATACATGACTCGACTCACCGCTTGCTCCCATGTTGAGTATTCGGCGTTCTTTGGGTCGGGTCGATTTTCTTGAGCGTCGTTGATGTAGCTCCAATACCCTTGGCCGATGAGGGATTGGGTCATCTTGTACTCCCAAGATGAATAATTGCTCCGGTCTAGCTTTTCATTAGGGAGCGAGCTACCCATTTGTGTGTTCATGTTGATTGTAGTGTCTTCTCTTCTTTTGCTTTTCTTCCTTCAATCACGTACACGTGCTACGTAGCAGCACTACGGTATCCAATAGCCGGATTTTGTCGTCAGCGTCTCGAACACACAATCACGGAGTCGGGTGGGCTTAGTGGATTTTCTAAACCACACGCTCTGATACCATGTTAATAATTAGGTAATTAAGCAAGGGTGGGTTAATTAGTACCTAAATATGTGATTAGTTGATAAGCGGAAGATTAAGTGATATGTGTGTGAGAGGAGAGAGAGAGAGAGAGAGAGAGAGAGAGAGAGAGAGAGAGAGAGAGAGAGAGAGAGAGAGAGAGAGAGAGAGAGAGAGAGGAAGTTAACACTTATGAACAACACAAGATGGGGGGTGATTAACTCTATATTAAATTAGCATTATTTGATTCATCATCAAATACAAAAATACCTACAATGAGGTATATACAAACCTCATGTGCAAGGGTGCACATGTGTTAGGAGAATATTGGTACACAAGTGTAAGTCCTATATTAAATGTACTTGGGAGCGGAGGATCTAGAATATCCCACTTAAGTACAAGGTCCCATTTAAGGCGTTATAGTCAACACTTCTATCTAGGTAACTACGACGTTACATGGTTGCCTAAATAACTAACTCTAGTTGAGCTTGATCTCTCAACAAGTTGTTTTGTCAAGGGTTAGGAGGGAAAATACATGCGAGCAAGGATTAGTTGGACTCATCGTATGCATATGACACTATGCTCTATCTACAGGGCAATGACACTAATTTACAACAACCTAAGGGCCAGATTTAGTTGTTTTGTCAAGCGTCAGGAGGGAAAATTAATTGGAACAAAAGCAAAGGCTTTTAGGTAAGTCCAAACCTGTGACCACTTTGGTGCCCTAATGTTGACTTTCAATGGGTTCCTGATGGAATGGTTGTTAAATATTTGGGCTTTTTGGTGGGAGTTGAGACACATAAAAATGAGCAGCTTGAGTAGGTGAAAGACAAAATCAGAAAAAAGTTTCGGTTGTGGGCATCAATAAAGCTTTCCCTTGCAAGTAGGGGGATCATGGTAAACAACATTTTGCTAGCCACCATGTGGCACTCAATGGCATGTTGGATGTTAGACAAAGCTTGCATCAAAAACATTAAGGCAATGGTGCGAGGGTTCCTTTGGTCGATCAAAGACCATGAGATGGCATCAACTAAAGTGGTGTGGGGTTGTTTGGTCAAGGCGAAAAACCAAGGTGGACTTGGGCTGGTGGATCCAGTTCACCAATGCAAGGCTTTACTCGGTAAGCTTCTAGTGCGAAGTCTACAACATAGACCAAAATTGTGGGTGCCCAGGGAATGGCGGCCCTTGGAAGGCAAAGATGTGGTGGTTGTTCAGTCCAGATTTAAAGTCGAAAGAACCAACTAGCATGGAGGATAGGGTAGCCCATGCCATAATGAAGGCCTGGTCAAGTTTAAGAGGAGGGTTAGTCTTAATGCAACAGAAAACGTTGGAGGAATAGCTACGACAACCACTGTTTTAGAACCCCAAGATTAGAAGTGAAGACAGTATGATGCTTGGACAGAAAAAATACTTGTCGTGGGGCCATCTGTTAGAGTACAATGTTAGTTCGATAAGAGATTGGGAGGTTTTCAGAATGAAGAGGAGGAAGGGTCAGACTAGTAAGCAAGAAAAAGTTACCCCTAGATGAAAGCATGTGAATGGAAACACTATTATAGCTAACATGCAACTAAAATGACCACATCTAAGTAGTTTTTTTAAAGCTAATACTTAGAGGGAAAATCTTAAAGATACTTATCATTTCTTATGGGGAGGGAAATATTACTATTTATGGTGCACATTTTAGTCGGTCTTTTTTTAATATCACATTCTAATAATCCCGAAAATTGCCAAAATATACAAATTATATACAACTTTTTGCACAACTAATTAGTTATGTCAAGGACACATCTAATTGTTCTGATTCCCATGCTTTCACTTGGTTGTTGATGGTTTTGATAGATTGAACGAGGAAGAGGGGGTCTGGTCTGGTCTGGCTAGTTTCTAGGTGAGGGTGATGGACAAATTATCTATGGCAGGTACACAACTAATGAGGATCGCTTGTGGGGCAACCTAAGTGCTTTGTCTGACAATGGCAAGTGTAATATGAAATGTGAATGTGTGAGTGTTAGGTGGGGTAAGTAGGTGTACCTACGTCCATTCGGCTTTTGTAATGATTAGATCTTCTTTTTACAAATGGGAAATTTCGATTTGTTAGGTTCAACTTGCCAAGGCACTATCCCACAGGCATGCCAAGTGTTGTTCGTGGGCCAAAATAGTAACATATGAGAATTGCAATAGGAATTAGGTTGCAGTAGGTAAACAATTGTAAGCAATCAGAAGAAGCCAAAATAAACACAACTAAAAACGTGGAAGGAGAAGGAGCGTGCCAAGGAACATCTATATAAGGAGCAACAGATCGAAGGAAGAAAGGGAGAGACATATAGGAGAGAAGTTTGAGGTTACTACGTAATTAATCCTACTACAATGTATCGATACATTCCGGCAGATAGTCGTGTAATCACTACTCATTCCATAATCTAAACAGTGTTGGGTCTATGTTGTGTCATTGTTCGCTTTCAATAACCGTTAAGTAACCTATCTCTCCCTATCGTGTATGCATAGCCTAAGGTATCCTCTTACGTAATCTGTAGGGTGTCATCCCGTTTCGTAAAAGCGATCTGACCACCACGTTGTCGCAAAGATGCGCATGCATGCGTGCTTCGCTTGAGCGGGACCACCGGGGTCTCGGACCAGGGAGGACGTTCGCGAAATTGTCTAAAAGATGACGATGTGTATGTAGGAATCGAGGAAACTAATGTCACACTTGAGAAGATCAAATATTTTAAACTTGAGAAGAAGAAAGATTTCAAGAAGAATATTAAGAAGAAGATTATATTGATGGTGATGATAATGATATCACATATTGAGCCCCCCCTTTACACAAGCCTTACGAGGGTTTTTACAGGTCTATCCATGCACAAAACCATGGGCTTGGACCCATGGTTTTTGGGCACACAATTTTTCTTGTGGCATCCACAAAACCAGGCTTGGAACATGGTTTTATGCACACAGTTTTGTACGGTTGTTTTCTTATGCCTTTTGAATATGAAAAGAAATTTACATAACATTTAAAGTACTTGGTAGTTTCCCTAATGGTAAGATAAATGCCTTCTATCTCGGAGGTGCAAGGTTCAAATCTTGCTTGCACCCCTCTATATGCACTCGAATGCCACTAGGCCCTAGGATAATTTTCATATTTATAATCGTTTGTGTAATGTGAGTGGAACTACACTATTTCACAATTTCTCCCATTGGACACACAACATCACGACATCCACCCCCACCAAACCGCACATCCTTCGGCATGTGCCAAGAAGAAAAGACTGATGTGGTGGACTCAAAGGTGGTTGGCCTTTGATTTCTTTCTTTCTTACGCCTCACCTGCATCGGCCTTTGTCCTCCATTTTGAGCACATGCATTCCTTCCACCCGAACCATCGTCGCCACCCGATCAACCATATCATTCATTCGCCCTTCGCGTTGCCATGACCACTTGGCATAGCCCCTTTTGCTCCTCTTGAGTGTAACCCTTCATGCATCGTACATGTGCCGCCTTCATCCCGACCATCTCCTTGGTCATCAAACTTCCTCTGATCGGCCTTTCTCGTCTCATGTTTGCCTTTCCTCATACTCACTAGCCTCGACCGGGTGTCACAGTTCGTCTGCTTCAACCTATGGTTAGGTCGGCTCAACTTCTATCTGGATCGGTCTCGACCAATCAACTTCTCGCTTGGTCAGCCTTCGTCTAGATTTGCATTTGGCCAAATTGGACTCAGACGAACGGCTTCCATCCGGGTCAGTTTCCGTCCGGGTTTCGGTTGGGTCGGGCCCGGTTGATCAGTTCCCGTCCGGGTCGGCTTCCGTTCGGGTCGGAATACCAACCGCGTCATCTTCCATCCAGATTGTATTCTGGTTCTTCCTTTCTTGCCGCTCTCTGGCTCTTCATCAAACTCTATTGTAGCATTGTTTTTGGCCTCCTTGTTGGCCATCGTTCCTTTGTATGTGTTGGCTTCGACCCTCATCTCCTCGCAACCACCTTCCATCTCTCCGATCTTATGTTGGCTCTCGGACACAACTACCGAAGTCTCCAGAACCGGTGTGGAGGAATCCCTTCGCCTGTGGTCATTCACCTCGTCGTCCTCATTGCCGTTTCGGTCCTTCAATTTCCTGTCGCCACCTTCCGTCTCTCCAGTCTCACGTTGGCAATCAGGCACAATTGCCGAAGTCTCAGGAACAATTGTGGGGAGAACCTCGGCACTATCAGTCACCTTCTTCTCATACATAGCCATCTTTCGCTCAATGTTGTTATTCACATTGTCTTCAATATTTGCTTCCCCACCACTTTCCATCTCTTGGGTCTCATGTTGGCTCTCGGACGCAACTGCCCAAGTCTCTAGATCAAGTGTTGGGAAAGTCTCGACACGGTCATCCGCCATGAACTCTTCCATAACCATTTGCGACTCGATATCGTTCCTCGTGGCTACCTCCTCAATCACGTTGTCGTGAAGATTTCCGGTTACGGTGTGAAACCGGGGTGGAATGGGCAAGTCGGTGGTGTGCAACATGTGCACATGTATACTAGGAAATGGTGTATAGAAATAAGAGGGGAAATTTTATCCCACATTGTAAGGTCCCTCCCTCCTTGGGCTATAAAACGAAGGGAGGGGTCACTTATGAGGGGGTTGCCTATTTTGCATATGAAAGGTATACCACTTAGTCTAGAGTTCTTACCATTTTAGGGTTAGGGTTTCGTTTAGGGTTTCCTTATTCATCCTCGGTTAGGGTTTTCTCATAGTCGTTTGGTGCGGCCCATGCGGCCACCATGGTTGTAATCATTCGTTTGTTTTAATATAACTTGTTGAGCATCTTGCCTTGGCCGATCTCTCCTTCTATGTCATGATCTTATTCTTCCTTCTTCTCCTCTTGGGCTAAGCTTCCAAAACATATCTTATTCTTTCTCCTCTACTCCCTAGTCCGAGACCCCCGTGGTCCCGCCCCTTCTACACGTACGCGGGTAACAACGCGACATCTTTGGTGAACCCGACGTGAAGGGCGGCAAGGGAGCATGGAGATGGAAGAAGACTTTGACTTCGAGGAGATGATGGCAAAGATCGTGATGGAAGCTAGACGGAAGATGGCGAAGCAAGATGTGGCTCAACAAGCCGTCGAAAGGGTGGTCGATCGAGGTGGCCGGTTCAATGGGAATGAGGTCCTAAAATTTTTGGGAGCCTACAAGGTCGAGATAGCGAAAGGGGGCGTGAACGAGGCGATGCGGCTAGAGTATTTTCCTCGAGTGGCGGCCGTATCGGTGCACAAGGAGGTCAAGGAGCTACGAGAAGCTCATGAGTCGTGGGTGGCCTTTGAGGGAGCCCTATTGGAAGTGTACAAGTATGTGAAACCGGACGGGCGAGGTCGGTAGGAGTTGGACCGATGGGTGGCGTCAATTGAGCGCCATCGAAGCGCAATGGATGCATTCTGAGAGTTCGAGCGCCGTTTCTCTCAACTCTCGGAGCGAGATTGGAGATCGGTGGGGGCGGACAAAGTCTTCCTATTTTTTAAGACGATCCATCAAGAGGAGAGGATGGACATCTTATTTGAGCTTCAAGATGATTATGGAGCACATGGTCTCACCAAGGTGTGGTCCGAGGTGGAATGGGTGTGCTGGCAACATGATGCGAGGCGGTCGGCCACAACACGGCCCGCGAGCGGCGGAGAAGAGGGAGCGGTGAGTGACTACACACTACCACCAGAAGAGAGCTCAATGCAAAACGGTTCGGAGGAGCTCGACCTAGAAGCGCTAATACGGGAGGCATGCGAGCTTGTGAAGGGGAAAATCGAAGCTGAAGAAGAGCTTATTATGGAGTCGGATCGGAGGCGATCGGAGGATGCGGAGGAAGAAGCCTCCCTAAGCGTAGAAGATGGGGCCTATACGGAGGCCAGAAGAGCGTACGACGGCGACATGGGAGAGGGTGCGGAGCAAACGACCCTCTTGCCTTGCAGTGAAGGGACGGCCATGGAGGCCGATAACTACGGATTCGGGACATGGCAGCCCGAAACATCGAGTGGGGAGGAGACAAGCTACGGTGCCGCGACCTTACACACACCGATCCTAGAGGCTCCGATGGTTGGCCCGAGTGCCGGCGTGAGACCTAGAGCGACGGGTGGTTGCGGCGGCAAGGCGGGCAACTGAGACGACGACATCGAAGAGACGGCGGCAAGCGTAATCGAGGCTGGCATGATCGGAGGCGGGGTAGCCACAGACAACGACGTCCGGACGGAGGCGGCTACGGACACAACGAGCGGTGGTGTCGGGTCCTTACCCACACCTGTCCTAAAGGCTCCGGCGGTTGGCCCAAGTGCCGGCGTGAGTCCTAGAGCGACGGGCGGTGGCGACGGCAAGGTGGGCAACCGAGACGAGGACGAGGACGAGGAGGTAGCAAGCATAATCGAGGCTTGCGTAACCGGGGACGAGATAGCCACAGAGCACGGCGTCCGAACGAAGGTGGCTACAAACATGACATCAACGAGTGATGGTACCGAGACTTTTCTCACACCTATTCTAGAGACTTCGGCGGTCGGCCCCGAGAGCCCACGTGAGACCGGAGAGACGGAAGGTGGCGGCGGCAAAGCGGACGATCGAAACGACAACGAGGAAGGTCATAGTGGACGGAGGAGAGACCCCTCGACACCGAGACCAGAGACTATGGGGGTTGCGCCCGAGTGCGGACATAAGACCGGAGAGATGGACGGTGGCCATGAGGAGACGTGGCCTAGAGCGGGCACATACAAGGAGGAGGATGCGAGGCCCGAAAGGGGCATACACAAAAGGACCGATGGAGAGGCCGGGAGCGGCAAAGAGGAGAGAGTCAAGATCCGACCCGACCGGAAGACGACGCAGAGGAAGATTGGGGCAAGGGCCGGCGAACCGGGCCCAAACCGAAGAAGTGCCGGCAAGGCCGGATTTGTTCGGACAAACACGTACCGGCCGGTTACGATTACGGAAGGGAGCCGACCTAACTGGAACTCGATCGGCCGAGACCGATCCGGGCGAAGGCTATGTCGGCATGATTGGAGGTCGAGGCGTACGAGCCACAACACGCGGTGGGAGCCAGTGAGCGCGAGAAGGAGGCTAACCGGGCACGGTGATTACGGCTTAGCGGAAGACCGAGAGCAAGAGGAACCCTCCACACCTATGCTTGAGACTTCGGCGGTTGCGGATCAACATAAGACCGAAGAGATGGCAGGTGGCGGCGAGGAGTTAGAGGCCGATGCGGAGTCGGAGACCGGTGCAGATATCCGGTATGAAATAATGGACGAGCAGGGCCAAGACGGCAAGCCCGAGTTGGAATGGGCTACGGCAACAAAGGGAGAAGAGGCCAACGCGGAGGTCGGGTCTAAGGTGAGTGAAGGGCGTAAAACGGAGCATGCACTACGGCCGACGAAGGGCCAAGAAGTAAGCATGCACCCGGAAGAGCGGCAACGAGTGACCGGCAACGGCGGACCGGTTGAGCCTTTGAGAGGCAAGCACACGGCGAGAGACGAAGCCATAAGGTGCCATGATCGGTGGATGAACGGCGGAAGAGAAGGATGGTGCGCGGAGAACAAAGGGGTACACGCCGGGAAGAGAAAGCGCGGTGTCCCGGAGGACATGCGAGGCCAGGAGGGCGCAAGTCGAGGTGAAGTGGTAACAAGAGCCGCGAAGGACACCGACACAGAGGTCGGTATGATGGTACACTGTACGGCGAGAGAGCACGACAAGCAAGGGGGAAGTGAGGAGCGCGTAATAGGGTCGCCTAAGGATCGAAGAACGAACGCGTATTTAGGGAACGATAACGGCACACGAGAAGAGCCTACGGGAGGCGAGCGCGGAGTAGAGAGAGTTGGCACGCGGAGGTGTTCGGGATGCGGAGACAATCGAACCGACTGAGGGACATACGTAGCACGCAAGGCGCGGATTCCGGCGTACAACCGAAGTTACCGGGGCCCCAATCGAAGGGCATGCATGGCGGACAAAGTCGGAGTGTCCAGGTCGACAACGGCGTCTGGGAGGACCGATCGGGGAGGAAGGCGTGAATGTCGGATATGGCGGATCAGATTGAGTCGGTGGTTCAGGGACACGCGGAGGACGTGCTGGATCGGATGGAGCCGACGGGTCGGGGCCGGTATGGAGCCGGCAAGACGGTCAGGTGTCGGGAAGGAGAAGAACCCGGTTGATCACTGTCGCCGAAATCTCTCACCCTTTTCCTTTCTTGGCACGTACCGATGGACGTGTGGTTTGGTGGGGGTGGATGTCGTGAAGATTTCTGGCTACGGTGTGAAACCGGGGTGGAATGGGCAAGTCGGTGGTGTGCAACATGTGCACATGTATACTAGGAAATGGTGTATAGAAATAGGAGGGGAAATTTTATCCCACATTGTAAGGTCCCTCCCTCCTTGGGCTATAAAAGGAAGGGAGGGGTCACTTATGAAGGGGTTGCCTATTTTGCGTATGAAAGGTATACCACTTAGTCTAGAGTTCTTATCGTTTTAGGGTTAGGGTTTTGTTTAGGGTTTCCTTATTCATCCTCGGTTAGGGTTTTCTCATAGTCGTTTGGTGTGGCCCATGCGGCCACCATGGTTGTAATCATTCGTTTGTTTTAATATAACTTGTTGAGCATCTTGCCTTGGCCGATCTCTCCTTCTATGTCATGATCTTATTCTTCCTTCTTCTCCTCTTGAGCTAAGCTTCCAAAACATATCTTATTCTTTCTCCTCTACTCCCTAGTCCGAGACCCCCGTGGCCCCGCCCCTTCTACACGCACACGCGTAACAACACGACAACGTCGACCTTGCACTCTTTACATCCCTTGATCACACAAGCTTTCCTCATGCTTGCACCTTCATCGCTCGATATTTTGGATACAACATGTGTTCCGAAATGCTCGTCCACTCTTAAAGCAACATTTCCCGCTCTCGAGTCTTCGGCCTTTCTCTTGACCGTCGTTCCTCCGTAAGTCGAGAAGGTGGCTTGCTTCACACCTTCTCCCGTGGTACTATCGTACCAAACCTGGGCCTTCGTATTGGCCGCATCATTAGTCTGCATTTGTCGGGAGGTCTCCTCTTCATCAATCACCAATTGCCTCGGTTTTGGCTCCATTCTAAGCTTCTCTTTGGCCTTGACTTGCACCTTTAAACTCTCATATGCCTCCTTTACGAAGGCTTCTATGTCGAGTACCGACCTATCTCCCCACTTCGAGCTCTCTTCCTTTAGTGGCGGCACATTGTTGCATGTCGTGCCTCTTCGATCTCCCCTCATGGGTCGTGACAATGTCGAAAAGATTCCCATCTTCCTCTTGTCATGTCGCCGGCATACTCTTTCAATTTCGGCCCAATTCTCGGTGAGGCCATTTGCTCCATCATTGTCTTCAAGTTGGATTCCAAGTGCCTTCCTTTCCTTTCGATCAACTGACTTTACGAACATAAGGACTATACTCACACCCATCAATCCTTGATCCCTCTTCGAGAGTTGAGCGAAGCGACACTCAAACTCAACAAATGCATGCATAACACTCTGGTGAGTCTTCGTTGATGACACCCATTGGTCAAACTCGTATAGACCTCGTCCCTTTAGCTCTTCATAACCATATACCTCTCGTAAAGCTTCCTTGAAGGACACCCATGAATCGTGAAGTTTTTGAAGCTCTTTCATCTCTTTGTAGATTGGTTCGGCCACCACTCGACAAAAGTACTCTAGCCTCGTTGCTTCGTTCACACCTCTCGAATCCATCTCGGCATTGTACGCCTTTAGAAAATTTTGGACTATGTCCCCATCGAAATAGCCGACTCGTTCGACCACGCTTTCGATGGCTTGTTGGGCCGCATCTCATCTTTTACCTTCTCTCGAAAATTCCATCATCATTTTTGACATTGCCTTCAAGAGATATTCCTTGTCCATCTTCATCCTCCCCTGCCGCTCTTCACGTCGGGTTCACCAAAAGATGTCGCGAAGATGCACGTGCGTGCGTGCTTCGCTTGAGCGGGACCACCGGGGTCTCGAACCGAGGAGGACGTTCGCGAAATTGTCGAAAAGATGACGATGTGTATGTACGAATTGAGGAAACTAATGTCACACTTCAGAAGATCAAAGATTTTAAACTTGAGAAGAAGATAGATTTCAAGAAGAAGATTAAGAAGAAGATTATATTGATGGTGATGATAATGATATCACATATTGAGCCCCCCTTTTACACAAGCCTTACGAGGGTTTTTACAGGTCTATCCATGCACAAAACCATGGGCTTGGAACATGGTTTTGTGCACACAGTTTTGTACGGTTGTTTTCTTATGCCTTTTGAATATGAAAAGAAATTTACATAACATCTAAAGTACTTGGTAGTTTCCCTAATGGTAAGATAAATGTCTTCTATCTCGGAGGTGCAAGGTTCAAATCTTGCTTACACCCCTCTATATGCACTCGAATGCCACTAGGCCCTAGGATCATTTTCATATTTATAATCGTTTGTGTAATGTGCGTGGAACTACACTATTTCACAATGTCTCCCATTGGACACGCAACATCACGACAACCTACCACAGTCCTTTGGTCCAATTCCAGTTAGGAATCGAAGGTGTTGCCTCCGAAGAGGAAGACAATAGGGGTGGTAGTGTTGGAGGGTAAGAAGTGGCAAGTGAACCCAGACCCAGGGAAGATGGATAATGATTGTAAATTATGGCTTTCTGACAACAATCCCCTATGTGATTTGGAGTGGATCCATTAGAGGTATGGTAGCAGAAACCAAGAACGAGCAAATTGGAAAGGTTTTTTGAGTGTGGTACTAAGATGGGAAGGCAAATCATTGGCTCCAAATCAGTGGGTGCTGCTCAGACTCGCAATAACTAGAGGGATAAAGGCATATCAGATGACTTCTTGAAGTCATTTTGGAGGAGACTATGGGCATTGGATATGCCAAAAAAAATAAAGGTTTGGTTGTGGCTTTTTGTGCGGAAAATAGCGCTCGACCACAACTGAGTCTTAAACAACAAATGGAAGAAAAAAAACCAAACGAACAACTAGATGACACATGATGTTTACGTGGAAACCTCTAAATGGGAAGAACCACGAGAGCCCACGGGCTCCAACTATCACTATAAGGGGAGGAATACAATGTAAGACTCAAAGGCAACGACCTCGAGCTCTATGTCTTCACCAACCGGCGGTTACAACAGAAAACTCGTTCTGTGTCACTCTCTCTCTCTCTCATTCACTCTCTGTGTACAACGATGATACAACAACAACGTCATCGCTATAAAGTGTGTTGAGAGTCGAACTCAACTTCCCATAGATAGGTTTCACACTAGCTCATGGACATGTTGGGCTAGTTTTATAAATAGTAGAAAGAGCACTTGCCCTATCTTAGTTGGTATATAAACCAACACATTGTAACTTAGTCACCATTGGATGTTTTATGTTTGATGTATCTTTGGTTAATATACAGTTTTCTATCTCTGCCTTAAGAGCTCTCTCTCTCTCTCCCTTTGTTGCCTCACACACACACACACTCTCTCAATCTTCTTCCGTTGCATTGCAATCACTCTTGCCTCCCATTCCATTACAAAGTGATTACCTTAGGTCATATTTATACTTATATGACTTTAGGGCTATTTACAAATATAGCCTCAATGAGCTCACCATGAAACATATTTACACATGTCCTTGGATCCGGTTTCCGGGTCTCATCCGGAACCCTTCCGGATCTGGTTCCTTCATCCGGCTCCTCCGGTTCTCATCCGGATCCCATCCGAATTCCCAACAAACTCCCCCTTCACTCCAACATGGGATTTCTCGTTAATCTGATCCATCTTCGACACGCGTCCAACTTGTCGGTTGAAAGCACTTGGTCAGCATATCCGATCCGTTCTCCTTTGTGTGGATCTTTGTCAGCACGAAGTCTTGATCTTCTACCTTCTCCCGGAGCCAGTGATATCTCCTCTGGATATGCTTGGTCCAAGAATGGTAGGTCGCGTTCTTCGCAAGGTGGATAATGCTTTGACTATTGCAGTAGAACCAGAATTCCTCCTACCGAATCCCTAGCTCTCCGATGAAGTCCTTCATCCGGATTATCTCCTTGCCGGCTTCCACAACTACCATGTACTCCGCTTCCATTGTCGACATTGCAATAGACTTCTGCAGCCTCGACTGCCATGATACAACTCCCCCTGCATAAGTCATGACATATCCGGATGTAAACCGGTTAGTATCCGCATCAGCCTATCACAAAATGTGAATATCAAGGTTTGAACTTGTGACCTTCAAACAATGGTCTTAAACTTTAACCATTGCACCAACTCATTTTAATTAACAAATACATTTTCATATTATTATTATTCAAGAACTATAGAGCACTAGACACATTAGATGACTGCCAAATGGCCAAGTGGCGCACAACATATATACCAAATGGTGATCATGCACATTCTGATGTACAATATATAAGTCGAAGATCTGCTTAGTGTTGAACCATTCCAGTTCAACACCAGTCTTCAGCAACCTTGTAATCTTGGTTTCTGGTAATAGATATTCTTAGGAGACTCGAGAGGATGGACACCCTCACTTGACCCGCATGTCACTTGAGAAGTACTTCAAGGAACCATTGTCCATTTTCAGTAGGTATCTAACTTGTTCATACACTACTATAATTGCTCTATACCCTAATAGGATTTCGATCTTTATTAACCTTTTCCAAAGTTGACTTATTGGTATTGTGTCAATGACGTTCTTGAAGGCCACATAATAACAATATAGCGTTTTCCCTTGAAATCCACTCTCTTCTATAATTATTCTTAGTGTAACCAAATGATCAACAACATAACGTTTTGGTCTAAAGCTTGCTTGGCCGAGTGCTCATTTGTGATGATATTCGTCTTATGATGCTCATTAAAGTTGTGTTCCTCACTTTGCCATTAGACATCTTTTTTACACCTCTATTAACATCTTCAATAAACACATATGCAATATATGGTGTTTCCATGCTCAATGTCGTATGCATGATCTCATCATGAATATAAAAGCCTTTGTATATGTTGTTTCATCTCTTTGTTTGTAAATTTGCCAATTACATATTCTTTTTTCCCTCAATTCATCTTCCATGCTAACATTAGTTAAAGTTTAAACATTTGGGTTTTCTTCATTTCTTGTATTTGATAATGGTGCCTCTTCTTTCTCTTCACCATTGAATTACTATCGATACAATGTTAGAATTTTTTCGTTTTCATCTTTCGCGAGCTTGAACATTTTGAGATGAGCCTTGAATTGTTCAAATCATTTGTCCTCATAAATGCAAGGGTGCCATAGAGAATCTTCAAGTTTGTGCAATTAAACATGTAGACAAGAAGCTTACCATCACCTAAGATAATACGATCTTCTAAGTCACATGATACTTTTACATTATTATTAACATTCAACTCTAGAATTAAAACCCCCACAACAACGAGCACTTTTTAATCTTCTCACATGAAAGAATGCCAATCCACACAAAAAATAGATCATCACAATCTATAGCTCATACAAATTATAGTAGTTGGGTTCTATATGAGGAATGTAGCAATGTATCAAATAAACTTTATCTTTACATTGTGTTACTTCAACCCACATGTATCACTTGTAATCATCGTAGTTACATAGAAATCTTCCACAACCAACACATTCCAATCTTTTCACATGTAAGAATGTCGACCCACATATTGAAAAAGAATCATCATGATCCAACTCATACAAATTATAGTGGTTGGATTATGAACAAGGAATGTATCAATGTACCAAATAAAGTTTATTTTTACATAATGTTACTTCAACCGAAATAAACAATGTACATATATATGTTAGTTCATCATACATATATATAAAGACTCAAATGTAAGCCCTCACTGTTGCTCACCCAATATTTCTTATTGTATAGGGGTGTATAGGTTTGATGATGTAACTATTGATATTAGATATACTCTTGGATTTATGTTCCCAAGTTCAAGTAGAAATATAATATCTACATCTTGAGTCCATATTCCATGGATATCATCTACAATTCCAAAAATATTTTCAAACTTACGATAGTCCCATAGGTCATCATTTGTTATGCATTTGAAGTTCCTTTTCTAGTTGCATAGGCATGTCATCTCTGTTGTTGCTTCATTGGGGTTTGGAAATTTATGCCACTATATCAATGATAATTTTTTACATATAATCTAAGATGTGCAAATAATGGCTTGACATGATTCTCCTTTTAGCCTCTTCCTACCAACTTTATGTACAAGTCCATATACAATACGCCATGCAAAGAAAAACAATATTCTAAGAATATTCTTGCATCCCCAAATAGTTACAACATTTTGTGTCCTCTTTAATGGGTGATGATGCCATGATGCTACCTAAACACTTAAATTGTGTGAAAGAGTCCGAGGAAGTGTTTGGGCTCTTTGAGAGCCAATGATACATTCTAGCATTTTTGCCTTGTATTGGCATTGACATTGTGTTGGAGGTTTTTATGTGTTTCTTAGGTCATTTCCTTCTCTTGAGGATTATATGCTCCACGCATGAACTTAAATACAGAAATTGGAATCATGGGTGAGAGTTAGTTTATTGTGTGTTTCTTAAATGACATTCCTAATTCAAAATATGGAGGTAGTCTACCTCTTATCTACCCCATATTTCTTTAGAGGTTTTAAGAATTCATACACTTTGTTTTAGTGTGTCCTCCATGTGGAAGAGCTTTAAGCATGCATTCAAGTCATTTGTGTTTATGACACATATAAGTTCCATCGATGATAGTTAACTAATTATATTGTTCAAGCATGATTTCCAAGTCATACAATATAGGTGATCATTTCTATTTAGTTTTTCAATGTGGTAGATGGAAGATGATACCTAGCTGGTGGCATTTGTCATCATATATGTTATTGACCATACACTTAAGATGATCAAATACCTTTATTTGAATAAGTTAACGAGTTCAATTATTGACAATATTATGCTCTTACACTTGAGATTATTGAATACATACGTTTGAATCAGAGAGTGAGGTCAATTATTGCTTGTGCGGCAAATATCTTGGTGGTTTGGGCTCCTTTGCTTATATACCATGTAGAAATATGGAAGGGAGTTAGAGAAGAGAGAAAGATGATAACTTTTAAAACATGTCTAGTCTCTTGCAACCATGACATAAGGTCTAGTGTTATGATGGTTTAAAGCATGTCTAGTATGTAACAAGTTACAACTTACAACCATGACATGAGTTCTAGCGTTATGGTGGTTATTACTAATTAGTATCCAAAGCCGCACCATATTGAATGGAGTGCATCATTTCATGCATTAAATATATATTTTATTTTAATTGTATTTAGTTTCTTTTATTTATATCTAGGTATGAATATTATGACTCTTTAGGCTTCTTTGTGTTATTTATGTATTTCTATCTGTGATGTATTTTATGTCTATCTATATATGCATGGATGCATTTATTATGCTTGTATGGACATATGTATTTCTATATTTGCAAACGAAAATGATGGTCACAGGAGCAATAACAGGAGGAGCTTTGAAGCTTTGAAAGAACGAAAGAAACTAAAGAAAATGTCGTGGAGAGAAGCTTCATGCATTGCATCACAAAGTGATGGGTTTCAATGTAGAAATGTGGCATGGTTTTCACACATGGTGCAATTTGATTCGTCATGCAACAATTGTGTTGTATGGAGTGATAGAAATAATCATTCGTCGTTATGTATTTTAATGTGTTTCCAATACTATAAGACATTGATTGGCACCCGAGGGCAGATAGCTTTGATTCACAAGTCAAACAAAGAATGGCCTCAATTCTTGTTGCCATCATGTTATTGTTGTCAAAGTGCAAACAAAGGTCAATTGCGGAATTTTATAGTTGGGGAACCTTTTCTATGTTGGATTTTGTGTAACCAAATAAATTATACAAGTTAAATAATAAATATTTATTGAGATTGTAAACATTCTATAAATTTTAATTTAAAAACTAGACAAGAATTCTGATACTTGGTAGGGTAGTGTTTAAGAATTTACTAATATCCAATTAATTTTCCATATGAACATAACATTACAACTCTTGCCAACTTTGTTTCACGATTTCAAGCAACATTTCCAAGTACAATTTTCTATATGGATTTATGTAATACTCATATATGTGAAAAGTACCAACAAATGGGCAGATTCACATGTCTAGCATGTGAAAGAGGAGAAGATGGGATAAATGGTGTGACAATACTCTAGTTGTAAGTGGTAGCATGTAACATGGATAGGAAATAACATATTACATATACAAAAACCAATCAAAGTAGAATTGACTTAGACATATAGAGTAAGTCTAGCTATAACACAATGTCACAATACTATCTACCTTGGAATGTTGGCTAATTGCATGTTATATAATTTAAGGCATAGTTAATGGTGAGGGGCATAAGCTATAGAGCAATTGGTAGCTTATAATATTTTAAAGAATAAGGCAAAGAGCTATGTAAAGGTTCAAAGGCTTTAGGTAGGAGCAATTAGTAGCTTATATGTTCAAAGAAAACCATAGAGCTATAATATCTACCTTATAAGTTATGAGCCCACACACACACACACACACACACACACACACACATATATATATATATATATAGAGAGAGAGAGAGAGAGACTCCAAGGGTATCAATTCCTTATAATCACTACAGAGAACTTAATCAAAAAAACAATATTTAGTACATGCAGATGGAGATGGAGATGGGAAGAGACAATTTTTAGAAACGCAAGAAAGAAAAGTGAAGAAGAATTAGACACCTTAGAAAAGCAGGAAGGCAAGGAACCATGGATTCATGCAGAGAAAAGGGGGTTGGATCAGTTGATGAGATACATACGCCAGATGATGATGATGATCAGATCAGAATTAGAATCAGAGCAGAACCAAGTATCTTTGGACGGAAACACTCTAAGTCTATATACCCATAAAAAAATCACCCGCACGCACATACACCATAAATAAAAAAAGCAACGAAAAAACGCAGAGTAAAAACGCAAGAAAAAAGCAGCCGCCTGCTATTACTATGTATGTATATAAAGACAGAGAGAGAGAGAATGTAATCGTAATTAAGTACATCCATACATCCATTACTTACTTACTTCAAAAAAAAATCCTTGTCATTATTTATTATTTACGTTGTGCAAAAATCCTTGTCATTACATACATACATATTTAGGTGTGTTTTATAACCTATATACATACATACATACATACATAGATAATATAATGGCCCTGTCCCGCCGCCCCCTCACTGCTGCCGTCATGACGATGACGGTGACGGTGACGGTGCTCCTGTTAACGTTGACGGCTGCATCTGCGCGCCCTAAGTCCGCCTTCTCTAACCCTAACCCTAACCCTAACCCTAACCCTAACCCTAACCCTAGCCTTAGCCCTAGCCCGAGCCCCGCCGCCATGGCGATGCCGCAGAGGTCGTTGGTGGACTACACGTGCTGGAACTGCGACGACAGCCCGTATGTGCAGGACCCCCATCACTACCACCTTGGACCCCCCGGTCTTGCATCAACACTTAACGATCAGAAGTTCTCTGCCGTTCCAGACATGGCGGAGGCTGCACATCATATGCCCATGCCCACCTTGCCCATGACCATGCCTCACAACGCCCCTTCGCAGGGTCAGGAGAAGGGCAAGGGAGCTCCAAATTGATTGCCATCCCATCGCATCCCATCCCATCCCATCCATGGCTAACTGCCATCTACAGATGTGCAGCATATTGTAATTACTCCCTGCAATAGCATTAGTATAGTCTCTCTCATACAACATTATGCATCTCTCACATCCTGCATTTGCATTGTTACTTAATTCTCCTCTGCCCTTTGGTTAGGATGCTTCCCAATCCTCCTCCTCCTCATCTTCCTCCTATTAGTAGACTTTATACTGTGATGATGATAGTAATGTAGGGCTGTCTGTAACTCTGTTCATCAATCTAGCACTAGAATGTTGTTTGTAATCTCTTATTCAAGACACTTGTAATCTGTCAAAATTTTAGTATTAATCAAAGCTGTTCCTCATCCTGAATCATAATTAATGATCATGTTAACACAAACGACCACTTCTACCCCTACTCTGTATGCTTTCATGCCTTCCATGTCTGAACCATGAAGTCCTCGTTTCATGGTTTGATTGCGAACAAGTCAAATATTGATCAATCGCGCCTAGGGCAGTAATGCTAAGTGTTTTTATTGTCATAGATACATCTAATGATCAAGCACGCCTAGGACAGTAATATTAGCCAAGGGTTTTTATTGTCATAGATGCATGTAATAAGCATGAAAATAAGGAAATAGATAAGGGAATAAAGAAAATAGAGAGAGAAAGAAAGGTGCCACTCCACCCAGCCTCATATTTATAGCTAAAGCCAAGGCCTCCAAGCAAGTTCACTCTAAGGGTTGTCCCAATCCCCTACTATCTAAAAGTAATCCGCCCTTCTTTACATTCTCCATCAATACGCATACTCTTATCCCCACATAAGCATAAACTATAATCAAAATGATCACGATATAAGTTATAGTTATGCCCGTAACATGTAAGCAATAATTGACAATCTCAATCTTCACACTATAGACTGTTATATAATAAAGTTTATCTTATTTTGTACAATGCACTCTATATAGTGTTCATATACATATGTCCACATGCGATTCTTCCATGCTTGATGTGTTAAGCTAAGTAAGAAACCGTGGGAGAATAGGCAAACTTAGAATCGTACATATCTTTTTCAGCGTTTACACTACAGAGAAAGAGCTCCAAACATCTCAATTTCTATACAAAATATACTTCTTACAAAAAAGAGTACCCATATTTGGTGGTTTTAAGGTCCTCTCTTTCAAAGAAAGCAAGACAAAAAGATCATCATTAATTGATGATGATGATGATTGATTGATGATTCCAAAGGAGTGATATATATATATATATATATATATATATTTAAGCATATCATTTTTAGAAGTATATACTAGTAATGGTGGTGGTAGTTGTAGCTATGGATTGGCCAAATTTTGTAGAGACAAATTGAACCCACAGCATTAGTCTTTGTCAAATGTCATAGGAATTGTCCAATACCTGCCCATACACACAACAAGAATAGGAGTTTTGTTAATAATAGCTATTGACCTTTGTCCTCATCTAATGGAATAGAATGTTGTTAGGAAGAAAACTAATGAAATGATTTGTATGAATACATACATATACATACATACATATATATATATATATGTAGGTACCTTGGATGGAACCAAGGAGACATGTGATGGGGGCTCACAAATAATGATAAGCTCTAGTCTTGCCTCTTCTGAGCAATCCTTTGGAGACGGGTGAGATGAGGCTATCTGTAGGGCTATTGTACCTACTACCATCAACGCATCAATAAAAGGTTGTCCATCAATTCCATTATAAAGTTCCATGAAAATTGTTTTTTGAAGAAGTTGTAGGCATCTTCCGGGAATGTGCTTCGACAATTCTCCAAATGCCCTTCAGATAATCTCCAACTAAATTTCCGTTATCACCCCAAATGCCCTTGGACATACACACACCAACCTCCTTCTTCCACCCCAAAAGAGCTAAAGAAAGAGGGGGAGATGACTTGGACCATCGTATGAGTTTCTACATAAACCCCCGAGGGGCATTTGGGAGAATAACAAAAACTTAGGGGCATTCCGTTGAAAATAGCGAAAAACTCAGTTCATTTCTACCTAAAACATTATAAACACAGAAGACAGTTAGAAGAGGATATAATCAGCACTAACCTTCCTGCAGGAAATCCTGCTGTGACCTTTGATCTGGTATCACCATGGGTTTCGATCTGAGACGAATTGTTGTTATATGAGTCCGATACTAGATTCTTCTGAGCTTTGAAGAGGCTTGCTTACATGATCAGCGGAACTAGGGTTAATAGTGTGATTATTGATCAAGCCAGCACAAGTGTTCTGCTTCTTGCTTTCCGAGAGAACATGCTTGCGATTAGGAGCGGAGGATTGCTTCATCTCAGATTGATCATCACATCTCTTGGCACTCGTAGTGTTGTAAGCGGCCATGATTAAAAAACGCTGAGATGGATTGATGACTAATTAATTAGCTAACGCAGGGATTCTGTTCTTTGCCCCCTCTGGATTTCCTCTGTTTTCTCTCTTCTATATACATAAAATGTATATATGTATACTATACTCACTCACATATGGCGCCGGGAATATGTATGTGTACAGTTTTTGGCCTACCGGTAACGGCTACCAACAACATACATACATACATACATGCATGCATGCATGCATGCATACATACATACATCCATAGATGTACTGTTACCTGTATGTATGTATGTTTTAGGTACACAACTTACTAAACTAGCTACACTACGAGTCACTATGTTACTATGTTACTATGTTACATACATACACTTAAGAGGGGCCACCATGTCACACTCTCTTTACATACACTTAGTGAAGGCAATGATCTCCTCCGGTGTCTCTTGAAAGATCTACTATTGCCTGACCTATGAGCACGCATAGTTGAAGCAAGCTAAAACCATAATCACTTTGTCGCCAAGGGAGTTGTTCGTGTTCTATGCAATGCCTTCTCGTCTCGGAAAAAGCATTGGCCCCCTAGTTCAATTGAATACCTTGTCCTTTCGGTGTTGGAGCTTGTTGAGAACCTTTCTTGGACATTAATGGCTTCAATTCGAGTTAGAAACGTGTCTTTAAAAACCAATAAATAACCCACAAAATAATGTTATCAAGCAAAAAGACAATGTAGATAAATCTATGTTTAGAAATTAGCATTTAAAAGTAGGACGTTATACGATTATTCAAATACTTCATCATGTCTCTTCAATGCAAATACAATGAGGATCATGGCAATATCCCTTGGTACTCACTAGTACATCGGAATCACAATATACATTAACATCGTGAGGTGCCAATTGGAACCATGGCCGACTAATAAAGAAATACATTAGCTCTTAATTTTCAGATGGTTGATCAACATAGTACGATTGCCATAGCAAAAAACCTCACTATGTTTAAAATTTTGTTAAGATCAAGAACTAATATGAAGAGGATTGATGGTGCCTCTCTATGTGAGGATCAACAAATTGTCCTCAAATCATTAATGTCCTCCCAATGAATGGACAACAAAATCGTTGGAGGTGGTGGACTAGTTGATCAAGAATATGACTGTGGTCCATGTTGTTGCGTACTACTTCAATGGTTCCATGCTAATTTCAAGATCCATCACAAACTCTTTGTAGTACTTTAAACTTTTTCTTGGATACTACCATATGTTATTTATAAGGACATTACACTATGACTTGCAATTGAATTGAATTCACAACACAGCATATCTAGTTGATATGTTAAATATCTAGTCCTCAAATTATGTTTTATACCAATACATACATATTAATACCTTATGACTATCTCAAAATACAATGATTCAAACATGTGGTATGCACATTATACATTAGTCAAGGATTCTTTAAATGCTAATTTGTATACATCTAAATTCAAGAAATTACAAGAGAAATTTGACATCATACAAGCAAAGTATTATACTATCTTAAATTGGAAAGTTAGATATCAAAACACCCTATTAAAACATTATGTTATTAGGCAAGGGCAAAATGTGTTAGAGTCTAACTAATTAATTAAGCAAAACATAAGGAATTATAGACCAAAGAAATTAAAAACACCCTATTACAACATTATGTTATTAGACAAGGGCAAAATGTGTTAGAGTCTAACTAATTAATTAAGCAAAACATAAGGAATTATATACGGAATTATAGACCAAAGAAATTAAAGATGGATGTCAAACTACCCAACTACACCTAGTAACAGTGTGAGACGAAACCGAACATCCTCAATGTCCCATATACCTTTGAGGGTTAATGGGAGTCATACGTGCTTACCTAACGTGAGCCATAACTACCCTCTCATAGCCTCAACATAAGTCAAGCCCCTTCTCATAATATCGGAAAGAATTGAACTCATGCCCTTATGATACACAAGTTGAGGCCATACCATTAAGTTATTCATTATAACACAAAAAAGTATTATTTTCATTTGTTATTTCGTTACAGGAAATTCATGTATATTCTAGATTACTCTAAAACATTTTAGAAACTTCAAGAATACTCCTAATAATACTATAAATAGAGCCATATGGCACTATTCAAAACCAATTCGGTTCAACGCTAGTCTTAAGCCTCTACATTATAGAAATCTCTAAGTTATTCTATAGGAACCTATAAATAAGGGCATACATGTATTCTCAAATCAATTCGAATCAACACCAATCTTTAGCTCTCATTACATATCTTGTATCCATTCTCTTTCGTTCTCTATCTTAATACACCCATTCTTCTCTTAACATTTCGTTCCTTTCTTCTCGTGTTCCCTTATATCCTTCTTCCATCACTCTATCTTTTATTCTTGGTTTTGACAGTTTGATTCGAATTCCCTCCCTCTCTCTCTCTCATCCTCCTCTGTAACCATCACAAAACCATGGCCTCCATTAACTCAAAAGAATATCTCACCCTTGTTGTAGAAATGGAGAATCTTAAGTCCAAGTTCGCATCTCTTGAAGTAGAGAATCAACGTCTACTTGGGGATCTACAAAAGGTTACTATAGAGAAGCAACAACAACAAGAGGAGTTCACGCGACGGGTTCAATAGTTAGGGTCGACAATCGTAGTGTGACAACAACAACAAAGGGTCGAAGGTCAAGGACTTATCAAGGAGCCCAAAATCAGCTTCCCAGCTAAATTTGATGGTTCGAGGGTGCATTTCCGAGGTTTCTTGAATCAAGTACGGTTGGTGATTCAAATGCATCCCACACGTTATTCGACAAATGCATCACGAGTCGGGTTAGTGGGCACCTTATTGATTGGCATAACATTGTCATGGTCAGCTCCATTCCTAGAGACAAATTCTCCTCTATTAAATAATTTTGAGGAATTTATCAAAGAATTTAAGGCTTGTTTCGGAGATACTGATGGGACGAGAACAAATATCAACAAGGTTCGTACACTACATCAGTTGATTAGCTAGCTTCAATATATATAGCCAATTTCTGTCTCATTGCAAGCGATATTCCTTGGGATGAAGAAGCCCTAATGGAGCAATTCCGTTTAGGCCTTCGTAGTGATGTCAAAGACTTACTTCTTACCTTCCCCTAGGATCCAAGGTCACTTACAGAAGCTATTAGTCGAGCGATATGGTGTGATAATCACCGTTTTGAGTGTTGATGTGAGCGACAACAACAAATGACAAGGTCAAGATTCACACCAACTTATGCATCAGTAACGACGCAATCATCCCCAAGGCAAACATATAGCCTTGCTCCAACTCCAAGGTGTCACAACCAAGAGAGAAGATAGAGTGACAGAAGAAAGGTATAAAGAGATCACAAGAAGAGAGGAATGAAATGATAAGAGAAGAATGAATGTATTAAAGTAGAATGAGTATGGATACAAGATAGACGATGAGAGCTTAAGATTGGTGTTGATTCGAATTGATTTGAGAGTTCATGTATGCCCTTATTTATAGGTTCCCATAGGATAGCCTAGAGATTTCTATAATGTTCTAGAATGTTCTTCACCTAGAATATTGTAAGATGTTCTAGGATATTCTAGAATGTTCTAGAATGTTCCAGAGTATTTACAATAATCAATGTATTATAGGAGTGACTTTTATAGGGGGTCAACCCTATAAAAGCCACCCTCCTTGAGGTTGTTCACAAACCGTCTCATGCATGGGCGGTTGCGTCTTTTTTTTTTAATATTAAATTATTTATTTATTTATTATAAATTTTTACAAATTCTATTTTGCAATTGTACATTTGAGAAATTACGAAATCACCCTTATTTACTTTCGAATCCCCCTTTTTGATATAATTACATTTTTGCCGCATGTAGCATTGATCCTTCCGAAGGCTATATCTTGGGCTTCCGAACTCCGATTCACGAACCTCGACACCCACTTGCCGGACATCGAAAAATGAGTGTTCGAGTCCTCACTCATTGAAAGCACCAACGAAAGTAATTTTGAGGCCAACCACACATCGCTTCCAACGGAGCACGCCCACAGTAGTGTCAGCCTTTACCCTTTCAACATCATGACGTTTCTATACCCACGTTACAATGGTGAACCCAATGTCGAGGCCCATGTGAGTTCTTTTCTCAACACGTGGAATGCCAACCACATCTCGCAGCGATTACCAGAAGCCGAGGCCAAGGCGTCCAAAATCACAGAATTTGGGCTCACTCTCGACGGATGTTGTCGTGGCAAAATCCGGCCTTAGGGAGAAATAAGGCCGGACGTGTGGGATCAGGCGCTTGCACATATATAGACAAACCTAGCCTTTGGGTGTGGACACATGTGGATGACGTAGGATTAATAAACTCTAAGAACTAGGTTTAATAGGTTCCTTAAGTGTTCGCACGGATTCAGTGGGATAGGAGAATGACGCGAGAAGATCAAGGAGAATCTTGGTCCGAAACGGCGGCTTAACTACTTGATGTAACAACCCTCTCCCTCCTTGGTCTATAAAAGGAGGTAGAGAGGACTGAATTAGATATAGTGCGTCTAGGGAGAACGAAGTGTTGTTGGACTGGGAACTGAGCGCCCGTTCTTTGTGTTTTCGACTTGTGTTCTCTTAGGTCGGACACCTCTCCTCGCGTAGGAAGCCTGTGTGCTCCTGACAAAGGCTCCACATTGTAGTTTTGGTGATTGGAGTGCGTGCATTGCTCGCCAAGCCCTTGGCGCGGCTCTCGGTTGTGCCGGTTGTAATATCTCTGTCTTCTAATCTATTGTGGGTATCCATTTCTTTTGTTGTTCATCTAGCGTGTTACTCTGATCCCGGCCGAGCCAGTTGTGCCCTGTGCATCTCGAGGCCCAACGCCCTACACACCCTCCATCTATCTTCTTCTTCCTCTTAAACTCTTTGGTCCAAGGCCCCCGTGGTCCCGCCTAGCTTCACACACACATATGCATAGTTACGCGACATAATTGGTGAACCCGACGTGAAACAAGCGGTAGAGGAGTCTGAAGAATGAGGGGGAGTGAGCTTGCGGTAGCCGTTGACCGGCTAATGAGCGCTCGTGAGGGCACGGGTGCCCTTGATAGGGCCATTGAATCGATTGTCGGCACGATAGGCCGGTTTGGTGGAAAGAACGCGACGAGTTATCTTGAGACCTATCGGGCCAAGATGATAATGAGGGACATCTTGGAGGACATACGACTATCCGGATTCCTTCGGGTGGTTTTGCCGAGCATTCACCGAGAGGTGCTCGAGGTACACACAGGATGCCGAAACTGGGAGGAGTTCGAGGGACGGCTCCTCGAGAGGTAGGGGTTGGATGACTTGCTTCGGTTGTAGAAGCGGGAGTTTTTGGGATGGATCAAGAGCCCCGGAAAGGAGAGGAATACATCCGCGCTCCTCCAGGAGTTCGAAAGGCCATTTGCTCGACTCTCAGTGTTGGACCGGACCGTGCTTGATACAAGCCGGGTCCTACTCTTCATCAAGTCAGTGGATACACTTGATCGGGATAAGGTGGGTCTCCTGCTGGAGACGGATGAAGGGCTTACGGGTGATTGGGCTATGGTAGAAAGGGTCTGCAGTCGTTTCGACAAACGGCATGACTGCAGCGATGAGGGCCCGTCAGCAACAGGTCCGGTGGCGGGGAGGAAGCTTGAAGAACCGGTTCCGACCCGAACGGAAGAGACGTGAAGGTGGATCCAGTCCGGCATGGCTCTAGAAGAGCTTACTAAGATGGTATGGGACCTCCAGATCGCGCAGGCTTTGAGAGATAGTGGGGGACAGTCACGTGACCGGAGGCCTCCGGTCGACCAATGATGCATGTGGTGCGACGCGGTCGGCCATGCCTAAAGGGATTGCGTGGATTTTACGGAGGCACTTAGGAGCAATGCAGCATGGAGGTTGACGCCCATGTCGGGGCCGACCCCCATGTTAGGGGGCAACCTATCATCTACTTATGGGGGTAGGGACTCCACAGTAGATTGGAGAGCCCCTAAGGGATTCCCAGCCAGCCAGTCCCGGCCCGCTTCAAATATTTCCTGCGATACAGTTTGGCTCCTAAGCGGTTGCATAGCATGCACCCCTCTAGCCCAGAGAGATGTCGCCAAACCAGGTGATGGGCTGCCTATTTTACTCTTGCTCGTGCCCGTCTGGATCCACGACTTCACTAATCTGAGGTCACCACCACATTCACGTCCCATCTTGAGAGGGGCCTTTGACAACATCTCCTTCGGGGTGGACGGTACCTGTTGTGGTTGCATCTCCATCGGGGTAGAGAACACGAGTTTGGGGGACAAGGATTCGCAGGGGGACAACGTTGCTGCCAACGGTTCTTGGTCGTCGCCATCCCCTAGCCCTTGGAGCAATGTGAATCTGTTGGATGTTCTCACCTGTAGGTTGAGCGCCTCCACACTCCCAGAGAGGCTCTTCACCCGTTTCGAGGGTTGGTCGTCTACACTTGTTGGTGACAAGGTAGGAGAACTTCTTTCTACAGGACAATCTTGAAAGAGGGGGGGGGAGGCTGCACCTAGGGTTCGAAGTTTCCCCTACTTCTTAACTGGGTGCCAAGGAGCCTCGTTGCCCTTGGGTGGCACGACCTTCCCTGAGGTTCGAGGGCTCGAACTTCCCTTTCCGTTCTTAAAGGGACATTCCTTAGCTAGGTGCCCTTTTTGTTTGCAGATGAAACACTGCCCAGGGAGTCCCTCATATACCACATTCACCATTGTGAGACCTAGCTCCTCAAAGTAGAGCCTAATTCTAGTAGGAAGTCCATGGAGGGAAGGCACGAAGATGCGTAGCTTGGACACCTCCGCTACTGTATTTGCTAGGGACATTTTGTGAGGGCAAATCATCCCTATTTGTTCGCAAAAAAAAGGAAGCAGATGACACAAGTAGGGAGGGAGGCCAGGAAATGTTGCGGTGATCACCCTAGGATTGTTAAGTTTCTGCACCTCCTCAATTGGATTGAACCCTAGTGACCAGGGCTGGAGCAACACCTTACCGTACTTCAATTCAAGGACCTTGAGCTCTATCAATGGTTGCGCCAATGCGCCATCCCCCAATTCAATGTGGAAGAAATTTTTCCCCAAACCCCAAACGGTCTTGATCGGGGGCATGGATTCCATCACAACCACTTGGAGCATGTCCCGAACCATGCCACGACTTCGTCTACCTGCAAGGAACCTACATACAAAGGATGTACGACGTAGGCGTTCGATTTCCTCCGCTAAGAGTCAATTAGTCTTTGGGGACAGGGTGATGTCAAGATTTGTTCTGTCTTCTTCCTGTAGTACAGTGGGTTCTGCTGGAGAGAGGGAGGCCCACTCTTCAAACTGTGGGTTTGGAAGGGGGGGGGGGCACTCCTCGAATCCTCGAACTTAACCCTAAAGCGCCTCTGCTCAGAGACGGCGGCACGATTTAGTCAGCTCCTACTCATGTAGTGGCCGCGAACTCTTAGTGCGAAGAAAGGTCGTCGTGCTGTTGCACTCTTCCCCGGAGGTCGCTGCCTCAACTGCTCAGATGTCGGGCTCCGCTGCTTGCTCCTTGTTTCTTTATGTTGCTGTGTTGCCTGCTGCACTCTTCCCCGGAGGCCCCTATTATCCCATTCCCTCATTTCAATTTTTGTTCTGTTTCGAAATTTGTTGTTGTTGTTGTGTGTGTGTGTCTACGTGTTTCTATCTCTGTGTCTATCTATCTATCTATCTATCTTTCTCAAACTTTTATATATTTATTTATTGGTCCCTTAGCCATTGTAGTGAACTCAAAAGATACAAGTTAGAACTTATTGCTAAAGAGCCATGAAAGAATAAAATGTGGACTTATTTCCAAACTATGATACCTCCAAACTAGTAACCCAAATTGTGAACTATAGCCATGCCTCATGACTCAATATGTAACTATGCATAGAACATTCTTAAACATTGTTAGAGCTAGATCTTAATGTAACTATATTATTAGAAAATAGAGAGGAGAGAGAGAAAGAAGGGTGTCGATCCACCCGACCACCCTCGAACAAAGGGATTGAGACGAACTTGAGCCTTGATCGGTATCCCATACCACTGTTGTGGCATCGAGTCGTACTTGGTACTAGCGCACTTGCTTAGAAGCGTTTGATCACCACTTAAGCAGAGTCTCGACGTAGTCGAATAATGTGTCAAATGAGGGTAGCTAGGCCTCATATTTATAGCCAGACCTAAGCCCCCAATGCAAGTTCACTATTGGCCCTTATGGGTTGCCCTAATTCCTAGGATTAAAAGTAATCCTCCCTTCTTTAGACTCTCGTTTAACCCTCACACTTTATCCATGTGTATAGAATGCTACGATACAATCTTACCACGGGATAATTTATGGTCATGCCCGTAACAAACGTTATACTAGGTTATGTTATGATTTGGACAAGAATTTTATAAAATTACCAATCGTATGGAGAATGTATTTCCCACCGCTCATGTTATTAGGTAAACGTTTTTCATTCAAGTCCTATGATTGTTTCCACAACAAATTACATGTCATGAGATGTTTGTAAAGGCCTTGGACAAGTTTGTGAAGGCAACTTATCAATGATCGAGTACAACAATAGAAAACTTTGGCTCACTCTTCCACGTCTTTCAGTGTCTCATTATACATAAGATATCTTAATGAACCTCCTAGCACATGAACAAACCTTGAACGAAAGAGGCCACTTTTGTGGACATACCTTATTCATGGACTCGCTAAATTAAAACATAGGAAGATCTCGCAATCTTGACAAAAGCCCATGTCATACAAAATCTCCTCGAAAGCGACCAAAGGTTGGTTGAAATGTGGAATGACTAATGCATTCAAATTGTGCTTCCAAGAGATGAATGTACTGATTTGACCAAAGATGTAATGCAACACTATAAGAGCCATTGGCATGTCGTACAGATGGAGTTTTATGCTCTGTTTTTCTCTCAGCCATGGTTATGGATTTCTTTACTTGGTGCAATTCTACTATTGATATTGGCTATATTGCAAGAGATCTTTTCAATATTAGGTTATACCCAAAATACACTAAATTAACCTAACCCTAAACATTATAGAAGATAAAATGCTCCAACGTTTCTTTCTTATTGTATTATTTACGATTTTTTATGTTAGTTTACTTGATTATTTACTTCCATTCATTTGAGATTTTCTCTTTTTATCGTAGTATATGTTCGTATTAACCCGTCATGTAACTATAATAGCATGGTTGGAAATGGTGGATGCAATTTGAGGATTTTACTTAAGATAAACACCATTTGTGTAACATGTTCATTAGGTACTTACTACTAGGTTTAGGTCTTGTAATTAGGTTTTGTGTAATTAATCGGAGATTGTAATTAGGTAATTAAACCATGAAACGAGGACAGATTGGTTCAGAAATGGAAGGCATGAAAGTTCATACTTTATACATCTGAGTAAGAGTAGGAGTAGGAGTGGTGGTTGTGTCAACATGATCATTACCATTTAGGATGAAGAACCACTTTGATTATTACTAAAGTTTGACATATTACACAAAAAGTCTAATTAAGAAGCACACACAATGAAATGAAATCGTTTTCTTTCTCCATTTTAAGTTCCATTAATTAGAAATATGGGAATGAAAATACAAAAAATCTCTATTGCATTTAGGGTATACCAGTCTTACAAAAAAGATCGACAATGTCAGAGATCCAAAAATTTCTTCACTGTCATAGTCTAAACCATCAAGTTTGAAACAAATTTGGTTTCGAGTGGAAAACATTTTCACCATGCACCTAGAAGCAAAAGGAAATCAAGATCTGTGGATGTATGGAGCACGTCTCCTTCCAATTACATCAGAATAAACTACCCTCAATATCTTTTGCTTGTTGTCCTACTTCTACCCTGACCTAGCACTAAGAAGAAAGGAAGATTTACCTGTATCTGTGTGTGGTTTGTGAGATTGATGCAGCAGAGAACTCTTCCATAGATGAGATCAACGTAGTCTCAAGCTTCCTCCATATCCTGTCTATTTGTAGCTTTTTTAATTGATCTCTCTCTTCCTCTCTGTTTTTCCTTAATCTCTGTTTTTTTCACTCTTTTTGTTTTTTCTTAAATCTCTGATTTCCACTCTCCGCTTTTCTGATTTTCAGCCAAAAGGGTTTTTGTTTCTTTTTGGGTTTTATATTTTTCTTACTCTACCCCTCTCTAGTAGTGGCATATGAACAATAAGTGCTCTATTATACATACTTCAAATACATTCAAGTGCACTATCATACTAGAGCCATCCCGATGTCTTAATCTTACTATCTTTCTAAACACAGAAACTCTGTTAAAGGCATTCTTAGTTTCATACATACTCCCAATTTTCTTCCACAACACATCCGCTTTGGTTTCATCATCAAGGTTCCCTCAAGTTATATTGATTGAAATATGCGAATGCAAATACAAAAACCCTATTGCATTTAGGGTATACTAGTCTTACAAAAAGATTGACAATGCCACTAGCATCCAAAATGTCTTCACCTTCAGAGCGGAATCACTACACCATCAAGTTTAAAACAAACTTGGTTTCAAGTTGAAAACATTTTCAGCATATACTTGGAAGCAAAAGGAAATTGACATCTGTGGATGTTTGAAGCACCATGTCTCCTTCCAATTACATCAGAATAAACCACCCTCGATTTCCTTGGTTTGTTGTCTCGACGTAACACTAAAAAGAAGGTAGAAAGATTTACATGTCTCTTGTGCCTTTTTTAAAATGATCTCTCTCTCTCTCTCTCTCTCTCTCCCACTCTGTTTCCCCTTAAATATTTGTTTTTCGGATTTTCAGACAAAAGGGTTTTTGTTTCTTTTTGGTTTTTATTTTTTACTCTACCCTAGGAATGGCTTATGAACAATTAAGTAAAAAAATTAGTTTGTGTAATTGTTGCACTGCTTTTACTTATTGTTCATATGCCACTACGAGGGGTAGAGTAAGAAAAATAAAAACGAAATGCCACGAAAAGAATGTAAAAAATCATATTTATGCATAAGCTGTTAGAAGTTATAATTAACTAATTAGCTGGCAATGAGCAACTACTTAGTTAATTACTAAATATAACCCCACACCACAAGTTATTATTAGTAAAAAACGGTTTTCATGTAATAGTTGTAATTCAAAGAAGCTAACCTCATTTTTCCCTCCACTTTCTCTGCTATATAGAGAGGAAGTTGGGGAACCTGTTTGGTGTGCTCTCTACATCCTTGCATCTCTTAGCTATTACTCTTAGTTGTTGCATTACTGGCTTACTTTAATCAAATTCCTTGTTGCTTTTCCAAGTTATTCCATAATTTCTACTTGTCATAATCTTGTACCTTGTGTCAAAATCTCAACATGGTATCAGAGCGTCAATACTACGAAGCCTAAAAATATATCACCCGCTCCATACTCTACTTTTGTTGTTCAAATACACACGCACACGCACACGCACACACACACACACACACACACAACAAAAAAAAGGACAACAACCTCAACATTATGGCAAGCTCCACTTAGACAAGAAAATACTCGGTAGATAAACTTACTACAAAGAACTACATAATTTGGAAACCAGTGATGGAGCTACTACTTGATTTGGAGGAGCTACTTGAAGTCACCATCAGGACCTGTCAAGCACCGAAAAATACACAATTAGAAGCATGGAAAGATTGGAAAAACAATGACAAAAGGGCAAAGCTTGAAATACTGCTACATGTACAAGACAAGCAAGTTGATGCCATTCAAAAACTCACAACTGCAATAGAAATGTGGTCTAAACTAAAACAGATGTTTGAACCACAAGATGATACTACTAGAATCCATACTCTTGCTACCTTGTTTCACATGTGTGTTTTGTAGGAAGAAGAATATATTCTTACCTTCTTGGATACTTGGAAGATATATCTCGAAGAAGCCACCATTGCGGGAAATGAAATCTCAGAATAAAATGAAGGTTGGGCTCCTATTGAGTAAACTTCTCTTGCTACCCTGTTTCACATGTGTGTTTTGCAAGAAGAAGAATATATTCTTACCTTCTTGGATACCTGGGAGATATATCTCGAAGAAGCCACCACTACGGGAAATGAAATCTTAGAATCAAATGAAGATTGGGCTCCTATTGAGTAAACTTCTCTTGCTACCCTGTTTCACATGTGTGTTTTGTAGGAAGAAGAATATGTTCTTACCTTCTTGGATACCTGGGAGATATATCTCGAAGAAGCCACTACTGTGGGAAATGAAATCTTAGAATAAAATGAAGATTGGGCTCCTATTGAGTAAACTTCCAGAATCCTGGAGCACATTTGTCACCTTGAATAGCCAAGGTAATTCTTTGTCTGATTTGATTACCATGACCCGCCATGAAAAACTTTGGCAGTAATTAAAAGAATCCACTCCGTCTCTGGCAATGACTACAACATTTAACAGAACACAACAATCATCATATAGTAATAGATATAGAGCTAAATCAGATGCTTACAGAAATGTAGAAATATCAAGTACCAACAAGGTAAATGATGCTTGGAAAGCTTCAATAAAAGAGTCAAATGGTGGTTTCAAACTAATTTGAAGATATTGTAAGAAAGAAGGGCATACAGAAAGGGTGTGTCGATTCAAGCAAGCTGTAGAAAACAAAAGACAATCACAAGCAAATAATGCAATATTAGAAGAAAAATCAAACTCGAAATCAGAAGAATATATAGAATTTGGAGGGGATTCAGATGAAATACCAAAAGATGACAATATTTTGCAAGCATACCATGTCATTGCAGAAGAGACAAAAATTGAACATGATACATGGTACCTAGACACTAGTGCTACACATCACCTCACATACCAAAAGGACTGGTTAAATTGCTATGATCAGGTTCTGTCCAATCCACTATCAGTTACTTTTGGAGACAACGGACGAAAAACAACAATTGCCAAAGGAAGTATTCAACTCATATTGTCAGATAATCACGAGATTATAGTCCCAAATGTCTATTATGTACCAGGACTAGCTAAGCACCTATTATTTGTTGGACAAGCAACTATAGATGGACTAACAATACAATTCTGTAAAGAGAAAACACTTCTATTTTTAAAAAATGGGAACACAAGTACACAGTTGGTGTGTCCTAAGGAGAAGCACTTATATCCAATACGGAGTCATCGTCCAAATGCATTCTCAGTAGTCTTGCAAATACAAAACAAGAAAAGATCTTCACTAACTCAGTTATGGCATCGCCGGCTTGGGCATGTACACTATCAAGCACTACAACAATGTCAACAACAAAAAAGAGTTCAAGGTTTGCCATCTAAAATCTTCAATTCAGTTTTCATGTGTGAGAGCTGTTTATTTGGAAAAATGACACACTAGTCATTTACAGATAGGTGTACAATGACAGAGCGTCTACTTCAACTCGTCCATGCATATCTATGTGGACCATTCCCGATACCATCCTTATCAAGTGCAAGGTATTTCATTTCTTTCATAGACCATACCACTAGATTCATAGTAGTAAGCTTTATTAAGAAAAAAATCAAGCATTTGCAACATTCTGGAAGTATAAAAAATATGTAGAAAACAAACATCAAGCACCATCAAGACACTTCACAACAACAATGGATGGGAGAATATCTCTCATGAATGGGAAAATTTTTGTCAAGAAAATGGTATCCTTCACCAGAAAACGGTTCCCTACACACCACAACAGAATGGTGTGGCAGCAAGAAAAAATAGAACCATGCTTAATGCAGCTCGCTGCATGCTAGAAACTGACCACATGGAGCAACACTTTTGGGAGGAGACAATCTCCATTGCTTGCTACCTGCAAAACAGATTTTCACATAGTGCATTAGGAAATGCAATCCCTTTTACATTATGGTATGGCTATCCACCTAATGTTTCTCATCTTAGAGTATTTGGTGCAGTTGCCTATGTGTATGTTCATGAGCACCGCAAATCCAAACTAGATGATCGATGTTTCAAAGGGAGATTCATTGGATATGGTGACTCCAAAGGCATGAAAGCATACAAAATCTACAACTCATAGACTAGTAAGGTGGTTTATAGTAGATATGTTAAATTTGATGAAGATTGGTTATTTGATGAAGGAGGTTCTACAAAGTCCGGACAAAGACAAATGGCTGGAGGTAGTACAAGTTGAGGCTAATGCAGTATACAAGAATCACACAGGCAAAGTTGTCTAGAAGCCACCTAAACTCAAATGTGGTAAGTTGTAAGTGGCTGTTTACAAAAAAATATGATGCCCACAGGAATATTCGCTTTAAGGCATGACTTGTTGCAAGGGGTTTCACTCAAATCCTTGGTGTGGATTATCATGAGACTTTTTCTCCTACACTCAAACTCACCTCTCTCCGTCTTATTTTTGCAATCACTGCCTACTTAATTTAGAATTGCATCATGTTGATATTGAGACAACTTTCTTACATGGAGATTTGAAGGAAGAAATCTACATGGAGCAACCACAACTCTTGAAGGACGAATTACATCCCAACGATGTCTACAAATTGCACAAACCATTATATGGTTTAAAGCAGTCTCCCAGGCAATGGTATGCAAAACTTTATAGATTTCTTCTCACAAATAGTTTTGTTCAATTACAATCCGAGCCAACTTTGTATGTTCGAAAGAAATATCGCAATTTTCTTCTTTTGGGTGTCTATGTGGATGATCTTCCTATTGTTGGCACCTCTAAGGCTGACATTCTTCAATTTGTCAACGACTTACAACAAGCTTTTCCCACCAAACATCTCAGTGAGCTAGAATATTTCCTTGGATTGGAGGTCAACCAGAATCAAAGTCTTGGCACTCTATATGTATCTCAATGTAAACTAGTTGACAACATCTTGCATAAATACGATATGATTGCTTGTTCCCCAGTTGCCACTCCCCTCACAGTCCCTTGTCATCTTTCCACCTCTGACTCTCCCTCTACAAATGAAGAGGAATCCTTCATGCAAAGTATAACCTACCACCATATTCTAGGGAGCTTAAGATACTTGGTGAGTTGCACTTGGCCAGATCTATCATATTCTACGGGATTCTTATCTAGGTTTATGGAGAACCCTAGCCCTCGTCATTGGGAAACTTTGAAACGTGTCCTTCGCTACTTGAAATATTCAAGAGATATGACACTAACCTATAAAGCCTTATTGCCCTCCTCTAAATGTGACATGGTGGTTCTTCAAGGATGGACATATGCGGATTGGGGAGGTGACAGGGACACATCTCGGTGCACATCTAGGTTTGTTTTCACTTTTGCTAGTGGTGCCATTACATGGAGAACCAAGAAACAAGCTACCTTGGCATTATCCTCCACCAAAGCAAAATATATTGCGGTTACTTTGGTGGCTAAGGAGGGCCTTTGGCTACAATCAATTTTTTTGGAACTTGACATCATCCACATAATCAAATTTCGACATTGGTGTGATAACCAATCATGCATAAAGATTTCAAGGAAGCCTAAAATCACTTATCAAAGTAAGCATATTCAGGCTCGATTCGATTTTTGTGTGAATTATTTGAAGATGGTGTCTTGCAAATTGGTTATAAAGTTTTAATATTAGTTGTAATTTAAAGAAGCCTACCTCATTTTTCCCTCCACTTTCTCTGCTATATAGAGAGGAAGTTGGGGAACCTGTTTGGTGTGCTCTCTGCAGCCTTGCATCTCTTAGCCATTACTCTTAGTTGCTGCATTATTGGCTTGCTTTAATCAAATTCCTTGTTGCTTTTCTAAGTTATTTCATAAATTAGGCTTGTCATAATCTTGTACCCTGTGTCAAAATCTCTAACATCCCCTTCTATGATGATTTATATATACATATATCATTGAAATAGTATGAATTTCCCTTCATTATCTCTATCGTGTCGACGTGTATAATAAATCTCCCACCCCAAGCCCCCGAGACATCAACGATTTCAGCGTTAGGTGGTAACTGTGGTGGTTTGTGTTAACACGATCATTAATTATGATTCATTCAGGATGAGGAACAGCTTTGATTAATACTAAAATTTTGACAGATTACAAGTGTCTTGAATAAGAGATTACAAACAACATTCTAGTGCTAGATTGATTAACAGAGTTACAGACAGCCCTACATTACTATCATCATCACAGTATAAAGTCTACTAATAGGAGGAGGAGGAGGAGGAGGATTGGGAAGCTTCCTAACTAAAGGGCAGAGGAGAATTAAGTAACAATGCAAATGCAGGATGTGAGAGATGCATAATGTTGTATGAGAGACTATACTAATGCTATTGCAGGGAGTAATTACAATATGCCGAACATCTGTAGATGGCAGTTAGCCATGGATGGGATGGGATGGGATGGGAGGAAAATGGCAATCAATGTGGAGCTCCCTTGCCCTTCTCCTGACCCTGCGAAGGGGCGTTGGGAGGCATGGTCATGGGCATGGTGGGCATGGGCATATGATGTGCAGCCTCCGCCATGTCTGGAACGGCAGAGAACTTCTGATCGTTAAGTGTTGTTGCAAGACCGGGGGTTCCAATGTGGTAGACATACGGTCTGTCGTCGCAGTTCCAGCACAAGTAGTCCAGCATCGACCTCTGCGGCATCGCCATGGCGGCGGGGCTCGGGCTAGGGCTAAGGCTAGGGTTAGGGTTAGGGTTAGGGTTAGGGTTAGGGTTAGGGTTAGGGTTCGGGTTAGAGAAGGCGGATTTAGGGCGCGCAGATGCAGCCGTCAACGTTAACAGGAGCACCGTCACCGTCACCGTCATCGTCATGACGGCAGCAGTGAGAGGGCGGCGGGAAAGGGCCATTATATTATCTATGTATGTATGTATGTATGTATATAGGTTATAAAACACACCTAAATATGTATGTATGTAATGACAAGGATTTTTGCACAACGTAAATAATAAATAATGACAAGGATTTTTTTTTGAAGTAAGTAAGTAAGTAAGTAATGGATGTATGGATGTACTTAATTACGATTACATTCTCTCTCTCTCTGTCTTTATATACATAGTAATGGCAGGCGGTTGCTTTTTTCCTGCGTTTTTACTCTGCGTTTTTTCGTTGCTTTTTTTATTTTTTGTGTACGTGCGTGCGGGTGATTTTTTTATGAGTATAGACTTTATAGTGTTTCCTGTCCAAAGATACTTACTTGGGTAGGCCCACCGACTTAGGCCGCAGAACTTACTCAAGCTTTCTTTATTTCTGGTTCTTTTGGGTGCATGCCATAAATGGGCGAATGTAGAGCTTGGGAGATGGGCTTTTGAACAATCCGTGGTGTTAGAGAAAAATTGTGCTTCTGCTTATGTGGCCATAGGAAATATAAATGCAGCTGCTGGGTCGCATCCCATCTAATAATATTGGTATCCATGGTTCGTAAAACCTTTGATGTCATCCACAATGTTCACGATGAAGTTAAGCCTTGTTATCATCATTGATCATGGCTTGTTACAATGTCATTAAACAACACCCTATTCTTTAATATGTGCTATAAACTTCTGTATATTTTTACACGTGAAGTTACCATCCATAAGATCTTGGTTAATGATAAAATAGTCTCAATATTATATTAATGTACTGATGATAAATAACAATTGTGCACAAGGTGATAGAGATTGGCATTGTAAGCGATAAATAGAAAAAAAGTCTGATTTAGTGCAAAAAGAAAAAAACTAAATCATCATTAAAAAATTACAAACTAATGCTGGAGAGTTGGGTATACATGAATTCGTATATATGCAATACATTGGCTAGTTTAGTTAATCATGGATTTGTATAAAACTAATTACTTTGAGAGGATGTTGGAGTTAATCTCGGATGTACTCAACATTTTAACACATATTTGGACATAAATAATGTATTGGTTTTATTATTATGATGGTACAAATTACAAGGTAAATACTTTATCCTTAAGTACTCCTATATAAGATTTAACCATTCGAGAGCGGTCCTTGTGCCAATGTATCAAGCAATGGAATATGTGTAGATTCCATTGGGGTTGAGATTCAATATGGGTCACATGTACTAAAAAATGTAGAAATATCTATCAAGCACATAAAGAATCGTGAATGAAGATATCGAGCTCCCCTTGATCTAGCAACATCCATAAGGTGAATGACAAGAATGTTATAAGCCCTTTGAGCATTGGCCATTGCCACCTAATAAAGAGTAGTTTGCACGTAATTGCAACACAAGCATGACCGTTGTATACAATTGGCAGTCCATGAACATAAAATGATGTCTATATAACTTTAGAACCATATTTGATATCTTAAATTGGAAATATTAGTAAGGCTCATGGGAATATTAAAATAAAATATGATTTTATATAAGAAATGAAATTATTTTCATCAACATTTTTGGTAGAAGGTTAATAAGACCAAATCTCCATGGTTTAGGAAACTTTACGAATCTTGAAACAATATCGTAAGATGACCTTTAAGTTGCTCAATAACATTGACCATGCTTGTCACATCTCCTTACTAAGTGAGCATCCCTAAAGTGATAGATTTATGAAATATTGAATACAATATTGCCAATAAATATTTGTGGGATCATAACTCAAATTAGTGTTCTTTTTGGGGAAAAAAAACACTACACATTAGTTAGCAAACAAATTAGTGTTGATCATTAGGTGCAAGTTGCAACAAATTCAATCTAGCATAGCGGACATTTACCCCAATAAAAGAAATGATGGGACTAGCCATTACAATAACTTAGTTTCAGATTCAAGCCTATAAAACGAGATTGTTGATAATTATGCACATCAAGGTCTTGTAGGCCATCATTTAGGGTTTCCTCTCACACCTCCCCCACTGTTCGAGGAGGAGCAGCGTTTCAGATTCAAGCCTATAAAACAAGATTGTTGATAATTATGCATATCAAGGTCTTGTAGGCCATCATTTAGGGTTTCCTCTCACACCTCCCCCACTGTTCGAGGAGGAGCAGGGTTTGAGGAGTGAACCCCCTCCCCCCACCCCCCTTTCACAACGCCTAAGTTGAGAGGGGGATTGGGTCTTATTGATCCCCTTTCACAATCGAAAGCCTTACTTGCCAAATTTGTGGTGCGAGGACTCCAACCAAGAAATGATTGTTGGAAAATGCTACTGAGGTTACGTTTCGCAACGCCTAAGTCGAGAGGGGGATTGGGTCTTATTGATCCCCTTTCACAATTGAAAGCCTTACTTGCCAAATTTGTGGTGTGAGGACTCCAACCAAGAAATGATTGTTGGAAAATGCTACTGAGGTTACGTTTCGCTTACTTTAGGCCAAGAAAAGGGGTCAATTGGGCCCCCCAAACGGGATGGATTCTAAACATGGATCTCAAACCTAGTTTCTCCCGCCATTTGGAGGACAGATTCAGTGCATCCATGTGGAAGGCATGGTGTGACATTCGTCGAGGGCTCCAGTGTGATCAACCGAGATCCGAACTTGCCTGGCTCAGTCAACGTATCCTATGGAACCCATGTCTCAAGGATGAATCTAATCAATGACTGGGATCACGTAAGGGGTTGTCATGGGGATACATTGCAGAAGGTCCAGGCAAAAGTATAGAATGTTGGCGATGGTTTATGTCAATGCCACTACAAGATCAAGCGAACATACTCCATGGAATCAGGGGCGGATGGACTATGAGATCGGAAATCATTAACGCGCTATTGATTAGGGAATCTGCTACTCAAAGGATGACAATGGAGAAATGGATAGGCCACGAGGAGGAGGGTTCTCTGATCCCGAGAGGTAGGGGACCACCAGACAGACTCGAAGGCCCTGAATTGCGAGACATTGAGACACCCACACAGAATAACGCCATTTGAGTACTCGCGTAGACTGGTCATAAATGGATTGTAGATCCTGATCCGATCAAAGTTCAACCCGATTGGCATATATGTACTCATGAAAACACATGGCTACGTAAGGTCAGTTGGGACCCTTTACAATGGACATGGCGTGATCCCTATGCGGGGCAAGGAAGCAAACCCATCCCTTTCTTCCAATTCACAACTAGATTGGGTCGCCACATTCTAGCTACTCAAGCCGCCCGAGAACCGGCTGCTGCGAAGGTCTGGCACACATTTCAAGTTCCCTCCGCAATAATCACCAAGTTTTGGTAGAAAATCTGGAAGCAACAACACGCGAGGCGAATTACCACTTTCCAATGGCTATTAATACATAAGTCCCTACCGGTGGGAGCATGGCAACGTAGGAACCTTACCTCTCCTAATTGTGTAGAGTGCCCACATGCAGTAGAATCCATACGACACGCTTTGTGGGACTGCCCAACATCCCATAGAATATGGCGGGGGGTTGGCCGCTTGTTGCAATTATGCCAGGTGCAAGGTTCAATCAAGTGGGGAAATATATGTTGGCTATCATGGCAGGCTGCAATTGGCCGATACGAGCATCAGGAGGAGGGGATGACTTTGGTGATAAAAGCACAAGAGGTCCTTTTCTCCACCAGCGGCAATGTCCACTCTATTCCTCTTAATGACAAATCTCACGAGGTGTTGGAATTGGTCAGCCCAATAACCCTTTGGATTCTATGGAAACAACGATGTAGGCGAGTCTTCGTCAACCAAACTGCCCATCCAACAAGGTTACTGCAAGAGATATGGAGTGAAATTGTAGCCACTCTGAAGAGCCAATATGATAGCCTTAAAGGTGGCGCCGAGGGAGTTGAAAGACAACGCATAGCCTTCATCCAACAATGGTCGTCCTCTCCCTTTCTTGAGTCAGTGGGCATCCACATAAGATGGAACTATCGCATCCCTTTAGGGATTTGTACATAATCGTCTCATTTGTAAAATTTTATAACTAATGGAAGGAGTGTTTTTTTGGAAAAAAGAAAAAAGAAAAAAGAAAAAAAGAAACCAAAAGATAAACCAAAGGGGCTATCTTCCCAATAAAGGTTGGAAACCAACTAGAGCCATTTGATGTACATATGATGATGCATACCTTAGGCACATATACACAAATCGAAAATCATATGATGATGCATACCTTAGGCACATATACATTATCAATATTTTAGAACGAGTATACCACATCATGCATTACAATTTACATATATATGATCCAACAAACTCCATGTTGATTAACATTGCATAGATTGAAAGGTATAATCAAGTACTATTCTATGAATCCAACTTCACTAATCGTACTTCAATGACTTCTACTATGAACAAATATGAAGTCTCTCTTTCTAGATTATCCATTGAACTATGTATTTATTTGAGGTGAATTTGACAACATATTAAAATTACCGAACAACCACTCTTACAAGATGTAAGCATCACCAATAGTTGAATGACATCATTTGGTGCATAAATGCTAGCAAGCCATATTGTTTCCCCTTTGTCTTTCCGAATGCAATTGAGGAGAAATGAACAAATTCAATGGAGAAGAAATCAAATGTCAGGTTCTCACAAAATACATCTTTGAAACATTGGTGACACTGATGCTTCTCTATGGGGTGACAACATTCCAATGTTTATTTGGAAAGAGTTTACAAATAAACTCAATACATATTCCACATTGAAATATAAGATGAATAGCAGCACTGGCAAAATTATCCATAAACTCATGAAAATTTATCAAACTCATCCATCTAAGGGACTTTCACTTGAATTTAAGAGATGTGGTGTTTTGTTTTTTTTTATTTTTCCAAAAAAAACTCCTTCCATTAGTTATAAAATTTTACAAATGAGACGATTATGTACAAATCCCTAAAGGGACGCAATAGTTCCATCTTATGTGGATGCCCACTGACTCAAGAAAGGGAGAGGACGACCATTGTTGGATGAAGGCTATGCGTTGTCTTTCAACTCCCTCGGAGCCGCCCTTAAGGCCCTCATATTGGCTCTTCAGAGTGGTTACAATTTCAGTCCATATCTCTTGCAGTAACCTTGTTGGATGGGTAGTTTGGTTGGAGAAGACTCGCCTACATCGTTGTTTCCATAGAATCCAAAGGGTTATTGGGCTGACCAATTCCAACACCTCTTGAGATTTGTCATTAACAGGAATAGAGTGGACATTATCGCTGGAGGAGAAAAGGACCTCTTGTGCTTTTATCACCAAAGTCATCCCCTCCTCCTGATGCTCGTATCGGCCAATTGCAGCCTGCCATGATAGCCAACATATATTTCCCCACTTGATTGAACCTTGCACCTGGCATAATTGCAACAAGCGGCCAACCCCCCGCCATATTCGATGGGACGTTGGGCAGTCCCACAAAGCGTGTTGTATGGATTCTACTGCATGTGGGCACTCTACACAATTAGGAGAGGTAAGGTTCCCACGTTGCCATGCTCCCACCGATAGGGACTTATGTATTAACAACCATTGGAAAGTGTTAATTCGCCTCGCATGTTGTTGCTTCCAGATTTTCTACCAAAACTTCGTGATTATTGCGGAGGGCACTTGAAATGTGTGCCAGACCTTCGCAGCAGCCGGTTCTCGGGCGGCTTGAGTAGCTAGAATGTGGCGACCCAATCTAGTTGTGAATTGGAAGAAAGGGATGGGTTTGCTTCCTTGACCCGCGTAGGGATCACACCATGTCCATTGCAAAGGGTTCCAACTGACCTTACGTAGCCATGTGTTTTCATGAGTACATATATGCCAATCGGGTTGAACTTTGATCGGATCAGGATCTACAATCCATTTATGACCAGTGTATGCGAGTACTCGAATGGCATTTTTCTGTGTTGGTGTCTCAGTGTCTCGCAATTCAGAGCCTTCGAATCTGTTTGGTGGTTCCCTACCTCTCAGGATCAGAGAACCCTCCTCCTCGTGGCCTATCCATTTCTCCATTTGAGTAGCAGATTCCCTAATCAGTAGAGCATTAATGATTTCCGATCTCATAGTCCATCCGCCCCTGATTCCATGGAGTATGTTCGCTTGATCTTGTAGTGGCATTAACATAAACCGTCGCCAACATTCTATACTTTTGCCTGGACCTTTTGCAATGTATCCCCATGACAACCCCTTATGTGATCCCAGTAGTTGATTAGATTCATCCTTGAGACATGGGTTCCATAGGATACGTTGACTGAGCCAGGCAAGTTCAGATCTCGGTTGATCACACTTGAGCCCTCGACGAATGTCACACCATGCCTTCCACATGGATGCACTGAATCTATCCTCCAAATGGCGGGAGAAACTAGGTTTGAGATCCATGTTTAGAATCCATCCTGTTTGGGGGGGCCAATTGACCCCTTTTCGTGGCCTAAAGTAAGCAAAACGTAACCTCAGTAGCATTTTCCAACAATCATTTCCTGGTTGGAGTCCTCGCACCACAAATTTGGCAAGTAAGGCTTTCAATTGTGAAAGGGGATCAATAAGACCCAATCCCCCTCTCGACTTAGGCGTTGTGAGTATAGAATTTGCAGATGACACAACAGTCTACCTGCAAGGGGACCTGGAAAACCTCCAAAAGCTAGAAAGTGGGCTAGCTTTATTTTGCAAGAGATCCAACGCCATGATCAATTGGCACAAATCCTGTGCAATATGGCTCTCTCAAGAAACACATTCGGCATGGCACCCACACCCCGCTTTCAAATGGATCAATCAAGGAGCGAGCACCAAATATTTGGGCTTCCAAATTGGTTTCAACATATCGCCGGAGACTATGATTGCACCCGTTATCCTTTCCATTCGACAAAAATTGATACATTGGAGCTCGAAAAAATTGTCGCTAGCAGGTCGCATCATAGTGGCAAATCAGGTACTCCTTGCAACAACATGGTACAGTTTATCATGTTGGACAATCTCCAAGGAAAGTATACATCAGATTCAACGACTGGTTCGCAACTACATTTGGTCTGGTAAGGAAGACCATGTAGCTCACTATCCAGGATGCTTTGGTAAGAATGAGGTATGGGAAGACCACGTAGGTTGAGATGCCGCGACTTGAGAAAGCAAGAGAGTGCTTCGGCGTATAATAGAAATAAGGATGGAGCTAGTGGGCATCCCTGTTGTACAGAGCAGGATATTCGGAAAAAGGGGCCCCTTTCACCTGCCAGCGAAACGCAACTGCTGTCATTCCTATAAAATCCTGCAATGCCTTTGATCCATGTCTCTTGAAGCCGAGTTTCCTCATCACACTTTCTAGAAAGTTCCAGCATACCCTGTCATATGCCTTCTCAAAATCTAGTAGCACCACCGTTACCTTCTTGTTGGTCCTCTTGGCAAGGGCTACTGCTTCCCAGAATGAGAAGAGGTTGTCTAGGATGCTCCTATTTCTAACGAAACCTGTCTGAGACGGATGAATGAGTTGAGGGAGAAGTGGAAGTAAACGACGTGCCACAATTTTTGCGAGCAACTTATAGACAGTATTGAGAAGAGTAATGGGCCGCCACTTGTGAATGTCGTTGGCATTCCCACCACTTTTAGGAATGAGATGTATCATCCCCTGTCCAAATTCCTCCGGCGTGCTTCCAGAGGTGATGATCTCCTCATATGCCTGTAGGAGGTCTTCTTTAATAGTGCCCCAAAGGCATGTGAAAAAGTGTGGGGTGAGACCGTCGATTTTGGGGCAGCTCTCGGCATCTAAATCAGTGAGGGCCTCCCATATCTCAATGATTGATAGGGGACGCATGAGCTAGGTATTCATTTCCGGCGTGACTTTCTTGGGTATGCTTTGGAGGATAATATCATCGCTTATGTCTTCCCCTGTAGCTATAATGTCTTCAGTAAGTAGGCGGCTATAATACCTTGTGGCAATATTCCTCATTTCGTCGCCATCCTCAGTGGTCGTTCCATCCTCTCGGTTGAGGTTGCGCATCACAGTTCTAGCGTGCCTCGGGCCTTTGGAGCGGAAGAATTCCTTTGTGGTTTTGTCCCCTACTCGAATCCATCGCGCCATGCTACCATGAAACTCCATGTCATATATTTTCTTTTCTGCCATGCTAAGTTCCTGTTTGGTTGTGCCGACTTGTCGTGCGATCCAAATACAGGACGAGTATCTCTGTTGGAGTCGTTGTAAGGCTATTAGTCCCCGTTTTGTCCTCTGTAGCTTCTCCTGAGCATCCTTGCGTCTGGTCTTGACAATCTCATGTAGGAGAGTAGAGGCTCTTGTTAATTTAGCTAAAAGTTTGTCCGATGCTGATGAGCCATTGACGGGTAATGACCATTGGTTGGATAGTTGGTCCTTCACGTCTATAAGTGTGTAAATAGTGTGTGGGATGTAAGTTTGGAATGTGCCCCATTTTCGGTGCAATTGAAAATGACCAACTACCGGGTAATGGTCAGAGAAAGTCGTGCCTGGAGTTATGCGACACCACCCTCCCTTCACTTCTGTCAGGAATAGTACTAAAGCAGAGATGGAATTAGTACTAAGAAGAGTAGTACTATTAGTACTAAGAGGACGGGACTGCGTAAGATTCCTGAGAGAGAGGAAGTGAGAAGAGGAGAGAGAGAGATAGGATGATGACAACAACTCTTATATTATATGAAAGATAAGTACAAATCGGCTAAGAGACTTAAGACTGGTGTTGAACCAATTTGGTTCAAAACAATGCCTTGTGCCTCCTTTTATAGTGTTTTTAGGAATAATCCTGAAGCTTCTAGAATGTTCCAAAGAGATCTGGAATATACATCAATTTTCTATGATAAAACATAAATGATAATAATATTCTACAAATTACAATTCATAGTCTAATGGTAAGAGCTCGACCCATGTAGCATAAGGTCATGGGTTCGAGTCTTGCCATATCATGACATTATCTCCCCCTTAAAGACGACGAGTGGAATGAGTCGGCGCTAATTGCGGACCGGGTTTGTCCAGATACTTTCGGTGGAAATCAGCAAGAAGATCTTGTGCATTGGCAACATGCTCGACGGGTTCCCAAGTACGTTCGCTTGGACTATAACCGAGCCAATCGACCAAGTAATAAAGTTTGTTGCGAACAAGTTTGGAATCGAGGATGGCAGCAACTTCATACTCCGGGCCGGCGTCCAACTCCAGCGGGGGCGGCGGTGGTGTCACACGATCGGGAATGGTGTTTGCTTTATAAGGTTCAAGAAGAGAACAATGGAAAACCGGATGTATCTGAAGCGGTGGAGGGAGATCAAGGCAGAAGGTGACATCATTAATCTTACACGTAATACGGAAAGGACCGAGTCGTCGATAATCCAACTTGTCGCACGGTCGAGTAGTCTTGATGTGACGACGTAAGAGCCATACTCGATCTCCGATGGCAAAAGAGGAGGGAATCCGATGACGATCCGCATAAGTCTTCTGTGTGTGTTGAGCATGACGAAGGTGAGTAGAGAGATCCATCTGGATCTTGCGTAGCCTCTCCAAATGGTCCTCGGCACGAGGGTTGGTAGGTAGCTCCGAAGTGTCGATCACCGACCAGCGAGGATGGAAACCGGTATAAGCGAAAAATGGGGAGACCCGAGTCAAGGAGTGAATAGCATTATTATACGCAAACTCCGCAAAGTGGAGAATCTCAGCCCAATCGTCCTGTTGATAACTCAGGAAACACCAGAGATATTGCTCCAGCATTTGGTTTGTTCGTTTTGCCTGCTCGTCGGTCTGAGGATGGTAGCCGGAGGAGAGGTTGCAGGAGACGTTGAGCATCTTGAAGAGATGCTGCCAAAATTTGGAGACAAATTGCGGGCCTCGGTCACTGATAATACTGTCTGGGAAGCCATGATGCCGAAATACCTCACGCATAACGAGAGCGGCGGTTTCCTCGCTAGTGATGGCTTTAGTACATGGCACAAAATGTGCCATCTTCGTATATCGATCAACGACGGTTAGGATAGCGTCGAACCCCTTCGAGACCGGCAGATCTGTGATAAAATCAAGACAAATAGACTGCCATGGCTTACTTGGAATCGGTAAGGGTTCCAACAAGCCATATGGATGGTGTCGTGGCATCTTTGCTCGGTAGCAAACATCACAGGTCCGAACGTAGTCGTTGACAAAACGGCGCATGTGGGGCCACCAAAAAGATCGTTGCACTAGCTCCAACGTCTTAGTACTACCGAAATGTCCCGCCGTATGGGTGTCGTGACAATGTTGGATGATTTGAAGGCGACAGGAGCAATCGGGGACATATACGCGCTTTTTAAAGAATAACAAACCATCATGATATTCGAATTGTCGGTAGTCAATACCTGGTTGTTGAGACCGAGAACAGGATGCCCGAGAAGTATCAATGTGCGCCAGGATGTCTTGAGGAAAACTATCCGTCTTCAAGGTTGCATGTATGTCATCAGTAATCCGTGA